>NC_138768.1:266557169-266704669 GCF_965119305.1 Pelophylax lessonae | reverse complement strand
CGCTTGAAGCATTGTCGGCCGGGTGAAATCCCCCCCACCCCCGGGCTCCGTCCACACCGGTGTCGGAGACAAGAGGTGAGCGCTGACCGTCTCCAGCACCCCCGTACTCCGCCACAGCTTCTGCCGCAACACATTCGCCATCCTCCCACGATCACCCAGCTACTTAGAGATGTCACATGTGCGGCGCTACACCCGCTTGTACTGTACTGTGGCGGCTTGCAATGGTCTGTACTAGGTGAGAGGGCTTACTGAGGGGTCTGTACTGGAAGGGGGGCTAAGTGGTCTGTTCAGTACAGACCACTTAGTAAGCCCCCCCTCCCAGTACAGACCCCCAAGTAAGCCCTCCCACCTAGTACAGACCACTTAGTAAGCCCCCCCTCCCAGTGCAGACGCCTCAGTAAGCCCTCCCACCTAGTACAGACTGTACTGGGTAGGAGGGCTTACTGAGGGGTCTGCACTGGGAGGGGGGGCTTACTAAGTGGTCTGTACTAGGTGGGAGAGCTTACTGAGGGGTCTGTACTGGGAAGGGGGGCTTACTAAGTGGTCTGTACTAGGTGGGAGGGCTTACTGAGGGGTCTGTACTTGGAAGGGGGGGCTTACTAAGTGGTCTGTACTAGGTGGGAGGGCTTACTGAGGGGTCTGTACTGGGAGGGGGGCTTACTGAGGGGTCTGTACTAGGTGGGAGGGCTTACTGAGGGGTCTGCACTGGGAGGGGTGCTTACTTAGTGGTCTGTACTAGGTGAGAGGGCTTACTGATGGGTCTGTACTGGGAAGGGGGGCTTACTAAGTGGTCTGTACTAGGTGGGAGGGCTTACTGTGGGGTCTGTACTGGGAGGGGGCTTACTGAGGGGGTCTGTATTAATTACAGCAGTGGTCCTCAACCCTGGTCCTCAGGGCCCACCAACAGGCCAGGTTTGCAAGATAACTGAAATTCATCCCAGGTGATATAATTTGCTGCTCAGTGATTGCAGTACTCTAGTCTGCATCTCCCCAAGGTAATACTTAAAATCCGGCCTGTTAGTGGGCCCTGAGGACCGGAGTTGAGGACCACTGAATTACAGGATTAATTAGCTAATCAAAAAAACACTAAATTAAGCAAAAAAAATAAATAAAAATAATCGTTAGATTAGTCGACTAATCGTAAAAATAATCGATAGATTAGTCTACAGACAAATTAATCGTTAGTTGCAGCCCTACTCCACAACCACAGCCAAGGGTTGTGGGGAAGAGACCTTTGTCACCATCAACATGGGGGCAAGGTGCTTTGGGGGGGGGGGGAGCAGAGAATCCCCTGCCTCAAAGCACCCCACCATTGTTGAGGGCATGTGGCCTTGGTATGGTTCAGGAGGGGGGGCACTCATTGCCTCCCTTTTGTGGCATGCCAGGCTGCATGCTCAGATAATGGTCTGGTAGGGGCACAGCTGCACCTTATTTATCACTCTCCAGTTTTAGTAAATCAACCCCATTATGTCACAGTGCCCAGAGTTCCTAAAAAGTTCTGTACCATCTACTGCTTGGCACACCAATTTGCTTATTATCCCAAAATATATAAAATCTTTTCAGTTCAGATGGTGCACAAACTGCAAAGATCTTGAGACATGTTGCAAATTGAGATTTTCTCATTTCTGATACATATGTAACAAACCCCTGGAAGATGCATTGCAATTTATTATATATTTGGCATACTAGTATGAATGACACGTCCAGCACTATATTATACTGCACAGCCTATACTTTATCAAGAGAAGAGTTGTGTTTCCAGGTCTTAAATGTAAGCATTTCTGCAATTAATTCTACCAACATGCCTAAATAAGTCTGTGGAAATGTAGTTGCCAGTTTGCAGTTTCACCTTTACAAATTTCAATCATTTTCTTTAGGGAGCAGAATATGCACAGTATATAACTTGTTAATAGCATTTATAAATAACACTAGAGACTGCTGATCCAGGGAATATCCGATTGCCTTGGGGGTTCATGAAGAGGTTCTGCATATTAAAGTTATTTATTCTTTCTTATCTATAGACTGAATTTGATGGAATCTTTCACAAGTCAGAAAAAAACGAGATCATAAAAAGTGTAGCTAAAAGGCAAAACATTTTTTTTTACTTGTGAATAAAGTAGAGAGGGAATAGAAGAACCCCTGTCCGTTTTTATTGTTGTCCTCATTATGGATAGTCACCCCTTTCTATTTGTCCTGTTTACTATTACCATTGAAAGTAAAAAAAAAACAAAAAAAAAAAAAAAAAATTTTGGGTTGTCCCCAGAAAAGTAATAGTGATAATCTTCCAATGGGGAGGTTAGTTCTGGTGACCTGGGGTCCCTTAATTTGTAGGGATTTCCTCCAACTTCCTGTTTGGTTATGGGACAGGAAGTGAAGGGATATCTCCGCAATGAGACACAGATGATGAAAAATAAACAAACCCTCCCTTGCTCTTGCTCCATGTACACTAGCTTAAAAAAAAAAAAAAAAAAGCTGTGTCCATGCACATTAAGTAGTCTAGGTGTTTTTTAACACGTTCCCTGCTGGGCCAATTCTGGAATTTCTTTCCTACATGTAAATATATTTATATATTTTTTTGCTGTAAAATTACTCAGAATCCTTAAACATAATATATATTTGTAGCACAGACCCTAGAGAATGAAAAGGGAAAAATACACTTTAAAGAATTTTAATACAAAGAAAAAAAAAAAAAACCAACAATATGCAACCAATTTTTTGGTAAAATATTAAAGATGATATTACGCCGAGTAAATAGATACCTAACATGCCTCGCTTTAAAATTGCACATACACCTGGAATGGCACCAAATACTGTACTTAAAAAAAAAAATTACAGGTTACCAGTGAAGAGTTATAGAGGTCTAGCACTAGAATTACTGCTCTCGCTATAACTTTTGCAGCAATACCTCACGTGTGGAGCAAATGCCATCTTCAAATGGGAGCATGACTTATGTGTTAGCTGCAGCATGCAAGCGTGAGGGGCCGGGGTGCTTTAAAAAGAGAAAAAATGTGATTATTATTTATTTTTTTACACTGTCCTTTTAGTTTTTTTTTTTTAATCACTTTTATTCCTATTGGATGAAATGTAAACACCCCTTTTAATAGGAATAAGGCATGACAAGTCCTCTTTATGAATACATCTGGGGTCAATAAGACCTCAGATATTTCCTGTACCCTGGAAAACATGAGATCCAAAAAAAAAAAAAAAAAAATCAAATCAATCTCTGCTTTCCAGGGAAAAGCAATGGCAGGTTTTACATCCGCCAGAGCCGGAAGGGACGTCATGGCACTGGAGAGCCTGGAGAGGCACTGTTGGGCATGTATTTACCTTACATGCAGCCAGTGACGTCACTGGCGCTCTGAAGGAACGGCCGCTCGTGCTGTTCCTTCAGAGCCCCGTGCCGTGACTGTCGGCTCCCGCGCGCGGGAGTGTTGTCACCGCGGCTCCGGCCAATCAGATGGCCGGATGCCGCGATCCCGGAAGACGGGCGACTGAACATGTCGCCCATCATAGAGGTAAGCGGGCGGCACGGCGGGGGCTCGTTCTAAGGTAAGTATTTCATAATGAGCTAGTATGCGATGTATACTAGCTCATTATGTCTTTCTCCTTTAGGGTGAAAAAAAAAAATTACAAACTCTTTAAGCTAGTGTGAATGGAGCCCAAATATGTAGGCAAAATTTAAAAAGAAATTCTTATTTTATTTAGCAATAAAGCAACAGAGGATATGGTGCTGCTATCAAACATCCCAACTGTCACTGCAGGTGTTATTGCTCTGAAATCCATCACTCCTCCGCCTGCTAGGACTGATATTAGCACAGTAGATGTCCAATACAAAACTCTGCCATAAACTGCTGTTGTATCTTCATGACCTTGGCTGGATAAGAAGCAAATACCTAAACACTTGTGCAGCACCGAGCCTGGCTTTAGAGGACTACAAAGTACCTGCACTGTCAGAGCATCACAGGGCTTAAAAAACAGTATACATAAGAGTAAAACATAACTCTATATGTACAGTGTTGGAAATCTATGTGCACCCACCAGCTACAAAAGGGGGAGGATGGAAGATCTGCCATCCTGACACTCCCAGACCCTCAATTATAGGGAAGGTGGGGGAGAGAGCTCAGTCAGCATTTCCTGATCCCTTCATTTTAACACATTCTTTTAATTTTTGGTTTAACCTCTACATTGCTGAATGACCAGGAATAATGAAACAGGAGAAGGCTGAACCTTCTTGTCTTGAATTGTATTGTAATTGTTCTGTCACTCTTTATATTGTAAACCACTGCACATACTGCTGGTGCTGTACGAATTCCGAATAATAATAATAAAAATGTATTATGACTTCCTGAGGAAACAGTATACATGGCTATGGGAATTGTTAGAGAGTAAAAATCACACACACAGGTTGAACTGGATGGACCCGTGTCTTTATTCAACCTTATAAACTATACAAGGACATGAGGTTAATTGCCTTCTGTATGTACACATGTAGTAACATTAGAGTGTAAGGTCCCTGAGGGCAGAGACTGATGTAAATCAGAGGAAAGGGGGGGTTATTGGGACTTTAAATGAAGCACATAGCATGCTAGGGTCCTGTGCCTCAATCCACATTAGTATTAAAAAGGAGAACAGAGTTGGGACTTTAAATAAGGTGCGTGGCAAACAGCTGCGATATAGTAAATACAGAAAAAAAACAAATTGATAGATTATATGCACACACATATATATATATACACATACATATATATATATATATATATATATATATATATATATATATATATATATATATATATATATATATATATATATATACACACACACACACACACACACACACACACACACACACTAGAGCTGCACGATTCTGGCCAAAATGAGAATCACAAATTTTTTGCTTGGAATAAAGATCACGATTCTCTCACGGTTCTCTGTGTAACATCTTTTACATTATAAAAAAAAAATTGGGATAACTTTACGGTTTTGTTTTATTTTTTTATTCATTGAAGTGTATTAATTGCGTTTGAAAGACTGCTGCGCAAATACAGTGTGACATAAAAATTTACAACAATCACCATTTTATTCTGCAGGGTCTCTACTTTCTAACTACTTTTTTAGGAAAAATAAACTGATTTAACTTGCAAGCAACAAGTGTAGGAAAAAGGTTTAGTCTTTAAGAGGTTAAGCTTCCTTCCTCCTGCAGAGGGAAAGAAAAGATACAATGTAATCATTTGTGTTTAGAGTTCAGTGGGAGACTAATGCTGATAGGCTTTTGCGGGAGGCTTTTATTTTTTTGACAGCTGCTCCCTCACAGCTATGTAAAGAATCGAGCAAGTGTCATGTTAAGATCGTCAGGGGGAGTGAATCGCGATCTCGATTCTGTTACGATTAATCATGCAGCTCTAACACACACACACACACACACACACACATACATATACACACACACACACATGGACTCACAGGAGCAGATTTCATTAAGAAACTTCATCGACAAATTATATTGTAATCAAATTATACTTTGAGGCCATGGTCACCTACAAATCCCACATCCTCCAGTACACTTCTGTGTTTCAATCAGTTTTTGAGTATTCCTATCTGCATCTTTTGTTAAGTCTACCTTAATACACCTTTCACCAGGTTCCTTCTTTTCTCTTAGTTTGGGATTAAATTAGCAGTCGCACACTTTATGCCATTCTGCCATGAGTTCATTTTACTACACTAAATATGCATCAACAAACATTTTTCCTAGAACCCCCTTGAAATTGCTACTCACGCCACTACTGACCACACAATTAAGATCTGCATCTTTTCCGAGGTCCTTACATCTGTGCCTTAGCGGACATAGGCAATACTCCCACAGCTCCCGATGCGGACGTCCCCAGACAGCCCTATGTCTATAATACTACATGCTGCTCTTAGAGCTGATTTGGGAGTATAACAAGGAAGGGTATTTTCTCATTGGAATGGATCCATCCTCCCCTTTTCCCATTCCACTAGAATGAACAAAAAATTACTTATTCTTGTAAAATTTTCAGACTACAATGTTGTTTTTATACTTCTTTACAGTTATATATATTGCATCTGCTCCTAGAGAAGTGGAATACAGTCCATGAAACGCGTCAAGCTTTTAGGATGCAATCTTCATATTTCAATCATGTGTCTGAATTTATATATGATTTTTTGTGAATTATGTACCAATGATGTATTGTTTTTCCATACAGAATCAGCTCTTAACCTAACATCAATATGTTATGTGCCAATCCAATCATTGATGAACATATTTTATTCGATGTATGTATTACTGTATTCATGTATACAATTCTCATAATTTGTCCATAAGGTTTCTTAAATCTGCTACTGTGAGTCCACGTGTGTGTGATATATAAAAATATAAATATATGTGTGTGTGTATACACACACACACATATATATTCTATTATATATTTATATACGCACACAGCATCTCACAAAAGTGAGTAAAACTTATTATCTTTTCATGTGACAACACTGAAGAAATGACATTTTGCTACAATGTAAAGTAGTGAGTGTAAAGCTTGTATAACAATGTAAATTTTCTGTCCCCTCAAAATAACTCAACACACAGCCATTAATGTCTAAACCAGTGTTTCTCAACTCCGGTCCTCAGGGCACACTAACCGGCCAAATTTTAAGTATTACCTTGGGGAGAAGCAGACAAGAATACTGCAATTACTGAGCAGCAAATGATCTCACCTGTGATGTATTTCAAGTTTTCTTGCAAACCTGGCCTGTTGGTGTGCCCTGAGGACCGGAGTTGAGAAACACTGGTCTAAACTGCTGGCAACAAAAGTGAGTACACTCCTAAAGAGAAATGTCCAAATTGGGCCCAAAGTGTCCATATTTTGTGTGGCCACCATTATTTTCCAGCACTGCCACTGCCCCTCTTGGGCATGGAGTTCACCAGAGCTTCACAGGTTGCCACTGGAGTCCTCTTCCACTGCTCCATGATGACATCACAGAGCTGGTGGATGTTCAAGACCTGGCGCTCCTACACCTTCCTTTTGAGGATGCCCTACGGATGTTCAATAGGGTTTAGGTTTGGAGACATGCTTGGCCAGTCCATCACCTTTACCCTCAGATTATTTAGCAAAGAAGTGGTCGTCTTGGTGTTGTGTATGGGGCCATTATATTGGAATACTGCCCTGCAGCCCAGTCTCTGAAGGAAGGGGCTCATGCTCTGCTTCAGTATGTCACAGTACATGTTGGCATTCATTGTTTCCTCAATGAAATGTAGCTCCCCGATGCTGGGAGCACTCATGCAGCCCCCGACCATGACACTCCCACCACCATGCTTGACTGTAGGGAAGACACACTTGTCTTTATACTCCTCACCTGGTTGCCGCCACACACATTTAACACCACCTGAACCAAATAAATGTATCTTGGTCTCATCAGAACACAGGACATGGTTCCAGTAATCCATGTCCTTAAGCCCCGTACACACACACAGATCGTCGTCATACAAATGTTCGTCTTTTCTCCCCGGGATGTCGGTGTCTGTTGAAAAGTGCAAAGACAGCACAAGGACAGCACAAGAATTTTGTCTGCAGACTTCAGCTGACTGCAGAAGTGATGTCATGTAATGGTTAACTTTCCCTGTGTTTTTTATTTTCTGAGCATGCCCAGTCTTGCAAATCTGCGGTCTGTCGGCCGAATTCTGTACTGACAGGCGAACAATCGTCCGTTCTGGTGTCCGCAGACAAAAATTTTCATGTTTGCAAGAAAGACTTTTGTCCGCGGATTGTGCGCAGACATCTGTCGGAGGCACCATACTAACACGCATACAATCGGCAGATCTTTCGTCCGCCGACGTTTGTATGCCGACGATCGGTACGTGTGTACGGGCCTTTAGTCTGCTTGTCTTCAGCAAACTGTTTGCGGGCTTTCTTATGCATCATCTTTAGAAGAGGCTTCCTCCTGGGACAATAGCCATTCAGACCAATTTGATGCAGTGTGCAGAGTATAGTCTGAGCACTGAAAAGCTGACCCCCAACCCCTTCGACCTCTGCAGCACTGCTGGCAGCACTCATATGTCTATTATCCAAAGACAACCTCTGGATATGACGCTGAGCATGTGCACTCAACTTCTTTTGGTCGACCATGGCGAGGCCTGTTCTGAGTGGAACCTGTCCTGTTAAACTGCTGTATGGTCTTGGCCACCATGCTGCAGCTCAGTTTCAGGGTCCTGGCAATCTTCATGTAGAGCAACAATTCTTTTTTTCAGATCCTCAGAGTTCTTTGCCATGAGGTGCCATGTTGAACTTCTAGTGACCAGTATAAGAGAGTGAGAGCAATAACACCAAATTTAACACACCCACTCCCCATTCACACCTGGGACCTTGTAACACTAACGAGTCAGAGAAGAGACCCTTGAGAAAGTCATGATTGGCTGATGTCACAAGAAGGGTGAAGTCACTTCCGGTCTACGGCCTTGACCGGAAGCATCGATTTTGTCGCACATTGCGGTGCCCCATCTGCTGTATCGTATCTAACTGTAAGTGATACTTGTTTTTTTATAAAAAAAAAAAAAAACTGCTATATGCTGCACCATGAGGTTGTCCCCATTTGTATCCATATCATGAGGGAAATTTGAAGTTGCCCCATGAGCCTGTGGAAATACTGTGACAACCGGCCACTGTACCATCTCCCTCGGCTTTGGAATCGAGTGTTTAAGGATTAGGCCCCACCAACCCCTGCAGAGATGAATATCCAGAACAGTTTCTCTTACGGACAACGCTCTTGAGTCTTGCTGGAGGTGAGCGGCCACTTCACTCATTTTCTGGATTCACTCACATTGAGACACATTTGCATGGTGTCACAGCTTGTGGAAACAGAAGATTCACGAGTTTTATATTTGGAGCACCTTTTTGATTAATTTTGCACTATGCACATGGACACTTTAATTTGTATTGCAATATTCTGTATTATTGCGTTTTTTGCACTGAACTGAATTTGGGCCACACATTTTTTTAAATTTATTTTTGTATATATATATATATATATATATATATATATAATTTTTTTTTATTATTGCAGTGTTTGCACTAACACTGTTTTGTATCTCCACTCACTCTGCACTTTATCACCCCATTTGAGTTATCTTATTGTGTTATGTGACTCACAACCACGTTGCAAGGAGTTATTAGTGGGCCTGGTTTTCTCACTGAGTAACCAGCACTGATTCATTCTTCTCTATGCTACTCATCTGTGGTGCTTAGTTCACCTCACACCTGACCCTTGCACTAGCAGCACCTTATTGATTATTTGCATATACATACAGTCGTTACTGTATATTATTATTTATTGCACCTTCTGGGGATTTCTCTTCACACATTGCACTTATTTATATATCTACTGTTTTATATTTATTTATATATTGAGTAATATTTATTCACCTGGAATTGAGCGCTGATTCTTATATTATATTTATTCACTAACGAGTCACATGACACCGGGGAGGGAAAATGGCTAATTGGGCCAATTTGGGTGTACGGTTTAGACATTAATGGCTGTGTGTTGATTTATTTTGAGGGGACAGCAAATTTACACTGTTATACAAGCTGTACACTCACTACTTTACATTGTAGCAAAGTATCATTTTTTCAGTGTTGTCATATGAAAAGATATTTACTTTTGTGAGATAATGTACATATATTTTAGATTTTTTTTTTATGTATTTACTATATGCTAACTGCTTAGCATGTACCTAATTTAAAGTCCAAACTCTCTTATCCTTTGAGACTGATGTAAATGTGCAAATGCAGATGTGAGAATTGGCAGCGCTAAATAAACACCTGAAATAAATATTAGTTAAATAAGTATTGGCAAAGGGTACTGCCAAAGCAATAGGCCAATCATATTAAACCCAAATTAAAAACTTAAATTGCAGTTTAAAAATTCTTAGATGGGGTGGCTCCATTTGTGGGGGGGGGGGGGTTTCTTATTATTTTACCTGGTAAACCAGCCAATAAGTCTGTTGATTTTCAAAAGAACAAGCTGTCCTCCATATAAAGCAGTTAGAGGATTGGGACAAACCATTAACGGCTGAAAAGGCGTGCTTACAATGATCAGCTTTCATTTATGTACAACCTTTATCCCAAAAAAAAACGTTTGCTGTAACGGTTTAAAAAGTGTTAGCTAGAGTTTGGCTTCGAGTTATGGCTATCTTCTATTACAGTGGTGTCCAAATTGCAGCCTGGGGGCCAGATGTGGCCCCTTGCTTGCCTTTATCTGGCCCTTAGGACACTATTCCACCAACTGACACCACCTTTGGGGCACCGCTCCGAATCCCACCGACACCAACCATGGGGCACCATTCCTCCCATCGGCACCAACCATGGGGCACCATTCCTCCCAACGGCACCAACCATGGGGCACCATTCCTCCCAACGGCACCAACCATGGGGCACCATTCCTCCCAACGGCACCAACCATGGGGCACCATTCCTCCCAACGGCACCAACCATGAGGCACCATTCCTCCCAACGGCACCAACCATGAGGCACCATTCCTCCCAACGGCACCAACCATGGGGCACCATTGCTCCCAACGGCACCAACCATGGGGCACCATTGCTCCCAACGGCACCAACCATGGGGCACCATTGCTCCCAACGGCACCAACCATGGGGCACCATTGCTCCCAACGGCACCAACCATGGGGCACCATTGCTCCCAACCATGGGGCACCATTGCTCCCAACGGCACCAACCAAGGGGCACCATTCCTCCCAACGGCACCAACCAAGGGGCACCATTCCTCCCAACGGCACCAACCATGGGGCACCATTCCTCCCAACGGCACCAACCATGGGGCACCATTCCTCCCAACGGCACCAACCATGGGGCACCATTCTTCCCAACGGCACCAACCATGAGGCACCATTCCTCCCAATGGCACCAACCATGAGGCACCATTCCTCCTACTGGCACCAACCATGGGGCCCCATTCCTCCTACTGGCACCAACCATGGGGCCCCATTCCTCCCACTGGCACCAACCATGGGGCACCATTCCTCCCACTGGCACCAACCATGGGGCACCATTCCTCCCACTGGCACTAACCATGGGGCACCATTCCTCCCACTGGCACCAACTATGGAGCAGCATTTCTCCCATTGACACCAATGATGGGGTACCAATGCTGGGGTATTTCTTTACTCCCAATGGCCACAGTCCGGCCCACCTGAAGAACAGTAAACTGGCCCTTTACTTAGAAAGTTTGGAGAACCCTGTGCTAGCCAATCTAACACCCCCCCTATATTGGCAATGCTGCTGTCGAAAGGTGCCCCCTGTGCTTCTCCATTTAGTCATTCTAATACAGGAGGGGTTACCGGCCAGATTATGCTACATTGGCAAGACATTATGTTCTTTTGAAAATTAAGACTTCCTGGCTGAATCACCAGGTAAAATTAAAACAAAGTATAATAAGAAAACGAATGCAGCCACCACATCCAATGATTAATATATTACATTTTTTTTTTTTTTTTTTTGGGGTAATACTGCTTAAAAGCTGAACTCCGGAATGAAGAAATGTCCAAATACAAGAGCAGTTGTAACTGTTGGTGCTAAATAATGCCTGTATAATAAGAATAAAACATTCCCCAACTTATCTCACGAACCATCACAGCTGAACATAATTTTAATGATACAAATGTGAACATATAATGAAATCATATTTGATTTAAGAATAAAAGGACGCACAGGCTTCCTGAACTGATGAGTAGCAGTGACGGCGGGGAGGTCAATCCATGGCAGGAGGCATTTTGTCATCTCTAATGGTGATGACACATCCCAAATGAGAGTGTGCCCCCTGGTCTGGTACCCAGGCATGGCAGGAAGGGCCACCCCCTCCTCCTTTCTTCTCACTGCTGGAAATCAATAACTCAGAGAGGAGGGGGGGGGGAGTAAAGCTGCACATCTGCATTACCCGCATTTCCCACACATCCCATCCAGGCCCAGCAGATGGAAGTGAGAAGAAGCCTGGCACCTATCTCCTGCCATTGTACAGCAGTGACTTGGTGGGAGGCCTTCCTCTGTCACATACCATGTATGACAGGCATACTTTCCTGCTAGTTGGGGGGGAGGGGGGGGGGCACTGCAGCCTCCAATTACCTCCCCTTAAATAATACACCTTTAACCCTTCATTCCCCTTCCCAAGGACAACTGCTGAATCACTTCTCATTGCAGACAATGGTGGCCCCCACAGTTGCAGGCCTCCCTGCAGGGAACATCACCCCTCCCCAATGAAAATCCGCTATTCCTCCTTAGTGCAGCCCTGTCCTCCTCCCCAACCTTTCCCCTGCAGCTCCCATACAAAGCAGGCCGGCTTACCTGGAAATGCTCCTGGAAGCGAATAGGCAGGATCTGTGCCATGGTTGCCGCTCCTGCCTCAGGCGCCAAGCACAAGCTCGTAAACCGTGTCCTATGTAGACTCCGCCGGCGGTGCCCGGGACACACGGTGTGACTGAGCTACAACTCGCGCAAGCGCACTGACAAGCCGGCTGCGCAGGCTCAAAAGATGGGCGCACATTCAGGGGTGTGGATGTTGCTATGGGAACCGTGCTTGAATGCTCAGGGGTGGGGGGGTCTCTCGGTTTAGCTTCAGGGTGATGTCTCCCCCTGGCGGGAAGATGAGGTAGCTTGCAATAAACGCGACCATGTCATGTGACTGTGCGGGATTTTAGGTGGAGATGAGCTGAGAGGTCTGCCTGATGTCCTCCAACATCGTCACCCAATCTCTGCTCCACTAGAACGATCCATGCATGGTCTGCTTGCCAATTCTGCCATGAAATGCCTGCAGCAGTGTTGCCAACCTCCCCCAGCATTTTTTGCTGACAATACATTTACTGACAGGGCACATTTCTTTACTGACAACCTGAGAAGTGACAGAACTAGTATTAAAAACCAAGACAACCGATATTTGACCACTTGCCTACTGGGCACTTTTAACCCCTTCCTGCCCAGGCCAATTTTCAGCTTTCAACGCTGTCACATCTTAACCACTTGTCGACTGCCTAACGTAGATCTACCTCGGCAGTCGGCCCCTCACAGGCAAAGCGACGTAGGTCTACATCACTAGCCTGTGAGGCTCTGGCGCGCTCCCGCTCGCTCACGGACCCCCCCCCCCCCCCCTACGCGTGTGCCCGGCGGACCCAATGTCCGCCGGGCACTCACGATCGTCCGTTACACCAGAAGGAAGGCAGGCGGCTAATGTAAACAAAGCCGCCTGTCATTCTTCCCTGTGTAAGAATGGAGATCACGCGGTTCTACTATGTAGGACCGTTGATCTCTGTTCTTACACAAGTAGCCACATCCAATCACAGTTAGAAACACGCCCCTAGGGACACACTTAACCCCTCCCTCTCAAATAAAGTATATGTATAGCACTGATTACTGTAGAAATGTCACTGGTAACCCCAAAAGTGTCAAAAATTTCAGTCAAGGCTCCGATCTGTCCGCCGCAATGTCGCAGTCCCGCAAATAAAAATCGCAGATCGCCGCCATTACTCGTTAAAAAAAAAACAACAAAAGTGACAAAAATCTTTCCCTTTGTTAGTAAACGCAATAACCTTTGCTCAAACCAATCAAAATACGCTTTTTGCGATTTTTTTTACCAAACATATGTAGCAGAAAACAAATTGGCCAAAAATGTTAAAAAATTTTGATTTTTAAATTTTTTTGGGGAATTTCATATAAAAAATGTGAAAAATATTGTTATTTTTGCAAAATTGACGCTCTTTTTTTGTTTATAGCGCATGATCAAAAAATCGCACAGGTGATCAAATACCACCAAAAGAAAGCTCTGTTTGTGGGAAATAAAAGATGTGAAATTTGTTTAGGTACAGCGTCGCATGACCGTGCAATTGTCCGTTAAAGCAACGCAGTGCCGAATCGCAAAATAGGCCCTGGTCAGGAAGGGGGTAAAATCTTCCGGGGGCTTAAGTGGTTAAATACAAATGAAGCTTTCTTTTGGTGGCAATTTATCACCACTGATTTTATATTTTTTGCTAAACATACAAAAAAAAAAGACCGAATATTTTCATAAGAAAGCGTAGTTTGTTTTAAAATTTTGCAAACAGGTCATTTTTCTCCTTCCCTGATGGGCGCTGATGAGGCTGCACTAATGGGTACTGATGAGGCTGCACTGATGGGCACTGAAAGGCTGGACTGATGGAAACTGATGAGGTGACACTGGTGGGCATGGATGAGGCTGCACTAATAGGCAAGACTGATGGGCGCTGATGAGGCTGCACTAATGGGTACTGATGAGGCTGCACTGATGGGCACTGAAAGGCTGGGAGGTGACACTGGTGGGCACTGATGAGGCTGCACTAATAGACAGGACTGATGGGCACTGATAGGTGGCATTGATTGGCACTAATAGGTAGCACTGGTAGACAGCATTGATGGGGACTGGTAGGCAACACTGATAGGTGACACTGATTGGCACTGATGGGCACTAATTGGCAGCACTGGTGGTCACTTTTTGGCAGAACTGGTGGGCACAGATTATCAGCACTGGCAGGCACAAATTGGCAGCACTGATGGGCACAGATTGGCAGCACTGGCAGGCACACATTTGCAGCACTGATGGGCACAGGTTGGCAGCACTGGTGGGCACTGTTGGGACTGCACTGATAATCAGGACACTGATAATCAGTGCCCTGATTATCAGTGTACATGTCCCTTTTAGAGCAGTTATCCACTCTCTTCTTCTCTCCTCATGCTGTCAGGATCAAGAAAGGACTGTGCATATAAATCTATATTTTTGCACTATATTGTTTTTTTATTGTTGATTTTCATTCAAGATTAGACTTATTTATATATATATATATACATTTTTTTCACTTTAGAATTATTTTGGACTTTATTTTAATGTAGTGTACATTTATAACACAGTAATCACATTTCATTGTTGTTCATTTACTTTTGGCGCTACACACTTTTCTGTAAGAATTTTTGTAAGTTTGGTATATTACTTATCTGTGTCAGTTACCGCCCCACCACACCTTTTTTATTTCATTTCATTTCATTTCATATCACATCATCTCACATACTATATCCTTTGAACATAAAGAAAGCAAAAGCCAAATTTTGAGCGTGAGGATAAGTCAAAAATAAACATTATGATTAAATGTTATTTTCTCTTTCGTTCACTGACAGACACAGCTTCAAGTCTTCAGACCATTGGGCTAATGCTCTTGCGCACTAGGAGTAGGACAAGGGGGAAACCTTTTTGGTTACGCCCCTGGGGCAGTCCCAGAGGGTATACCATCACTTCCTGCTGTAGGACTTCCAGTTTTTTTTCTGCCTAGTTCAGGGGTAAGGACCTGGAATTTTTTACTTTTTCTTTATTATTTTTGTTCCTGTGTGAACTACAATCAACTGTTCCTGTGAGAACTACCATCAACAGCCGGACTGGACGACGCACTAGATATTCCAGATCCTTACAGGCTTCCCAGTCCGGCCTGCAAGCACGATCCAACTACTAGCTCCACGCTAAGTTGGCTGCGACATAGTTCCACTAGATGGGGGCTGACCGGCGAGTGAAAAACCTTGCGAGGTCGCAATGCACTGGTCACGACAGCAGTCATGACCAGAGTCACAGCGTACTTCAGGCCGCAGCACCCCCATTCCAAGATGGTGCAGTGGACTGCTGGGAGTGATGCCCGCCTGGTGACCGTGGTATGGTGAGTAGTGTCCTCCCTCCTTTTCTGTGAAATTTTTGGGGTGGTCGCAGGCCCCCCCCCCGGGATGGTAGGCCCCCTGTGTCCTCCCCCCCCCCTTGTTCTCCCCCCCTCTTCCTTGCGGGGTTCCCCCCTTAATTTGGATGCCCTCACCTGGCCCCTGTTTGGGAGCATGGGTGAAATTGTTTAGGGGGCTACATGGTGCTGGGCTGGAGGAGTGGTGGGTGATGCCGCTGTCGGTCCCGGTTAGGGGTGTCTGTACCTGGGTGCTGCGGGTGGGTCCCTGGGGGGTCCTTTCCTGGGGTCTGTAATTTTTTTCCCTGGGGTCCAGCAGAGTCCAGGGTCCCGTGCAGCACTGCATGGTACAGGCATTCTTCTGAGGTCTCTATGATTCCCGGTTCGGCGGCCATGGTTCTATAGTTCAGCGGTCATGTTTTTGGTTTCCCCATAGACTTGCATTGGCGGCCATTTTCCTGTAGTCGGTTACAGTGCTGAGGCTGTGGGCAGGGCCGATCCTGGGCGGGTGCGCGGAGTGCACCGCGACCAGGCGCTGCATGAGGGGGGGGGCGCACGTAATCCTAAATCTCCTGCAAGTCGCGAGAGTCTCACACACAGCAAGGCTGCAGTGAGAGAACGGAGCCGCTGCATCCTTTGTAGTCCCAGCTCACAGGCGGAGTGATATCAAATGCACTCCGCCTATGAGAGGAGGAGCCATACAGAGGAAGCAGAGGCTTTGCTCTCTACTGCAGCCGCCTGCTTTCTCTGTACGGCTCTTCCTCTCACAGGCAGAGTGCATTTGATATCACTCTGCCTGTGAGCCAGGACTATGGAGGAAATAGAGGAGCAGCCTCGCTGGATATCGCACAAGAGCCCAGCACCACAGATCCAGCATCACAGAGCCCAGCACCACAGAGCCAGCACCACAGAGCCCAGCACCACAGAGCCAGCACCACAGAGCCCGGCACCACAGAGCCAGCATCACCGGCACCACAGAGCCAGCATCACTGGCACCACAGAGCCGGCACCATAGAGCCCAGCACCACAGAGCCCGGGACCACAGAAACCAGCACCACAGAAACCAGCAACACAGAGCCAGCACCACAAAGACCAGCACCACAGAGCCCAGCACCACAGAGCCCAGCACCACCGGCACCACAGAGACTGGCACCACAGAGCCCAGCACCACAGAGCCAGCACCACAGAGCCCCTCACCACAGAGCCCAGCACCACAGAGCCCAGCACCACAGAGCCAGCACCACAGAGCACGGCACCACAGAAACCAGCACCACAGAGCCTGTACCACAGAGACCAGCACCACAGAGCCTGGCACCACAAAGCCAGCACCAAAGAGCCCGGCACCACAGAGCCCAGCACCACAGAGCCCGCACCACAGAGCCCGGCACCACAGAGCCCAGCACCACAGAGCCCGGCACCACAGAGCCCGGCACCACAGAGCCCAACACCACAGAGCCAGTACCACAGAGACCAGCACCACAGAGCCGGCACCACAGAGCCCGGCACCACAAAGCCAGCACCACAGAGCCCGGCACCACAGAGCCCAGCACCACAGAGCCCGGCACAACAGAGCCCAGCACCACAGAGCCCGGCACCACAGAGCCCAACACCACAGAGCCCAGCACCACAGAGCCCAACACCACCAAGCCCAGCACCACAGGGCCAGCACTATAGAGCCCGGCACCACAGAGCCCAGCACCACAGAGCCCGGCACCACAGAGCCAGCACCACAGAGCCCAGAACCACAGAGCCCAGAACCACAGAGCCCGGCACCACAGAGCTCAGCACCACAGAGCCGGAACCACAGAAACCAGCATACCACAGAGACCGGCTCACCACAGAGACCAGCATACCACAGAGACCAGTATACCACAGAGACCAGCATACCATGGAGACCAGCATACCACAGAGACCAGCACACCACAGAGATCAGCATACCATGGAAGCCAGCATACCCCAGAGACCGGCACCACAGAGAACAGCATATAATTAAATACCCACACTGAGACCAGTATAACTGACAGCATTTCCCACCAACAGTATCCATCAGCAGTACCCACCATCAGTACCCATCAGCAGTACCCACCATCAGTACCCATCAGCAGTAACCGCTAGCAGTACCCACCATCAGTACCCGCCAGCAGTACCAGCCAGCAATATCCACTTTTAGTACCAGCCAGCAAAATCCAACTTCAGTACCAGCCAGCAACATCAGCCAGCAATATCCACCGTCAGTACCAGCCAGCAGTACCCGCCAACAGTACCCACCATCAGTAACTGCTAGCAGTACCTGCCAGCAGTAACCACCCACAGTACCCATCAGCAATACCCACTGTCAGTACCAGCCAGTAATAGCCACCAGCAGTACCTGTCAGCAGTAATCGCCTGCAGTACTCGCCAGCATTACCCATCGTTAGTTCCTGCCAGCTGTACCAGCCAGCAGTACCCACCAGAAGTACCCACCAGAAGTAACCACCAGCAGTACCAGACAGTACAATGAAAGTGCAAAATAAGTAAAAAAGGTATGTGCATTAGTGTGTGTAAATTGTTGTCTAAAAGGGTGGCGAGGGGGGCTGCATCGTGGAGTGCCACCTCCCTGAAATTAGTTTTTTGCAGGTTGCGGTGTCTGCATTTTGCAGCGCGCTGTGTCCCTAAAGCCTGGGGTGTGAGATTTGGCAGCAAGTGCGCTCTTCGCTCTTGGGTTCAGGAAGGCTTCAAGGTGTATGACTGCAGCGATCTGCGCCTATGCACAATGGTCATGTCAGCAGGAGCGGCTGGGGTTTTCCAGCATGTAGTGAGAGGGTAAGGCAAATCTCACAATACTTGTGCTGCGTTTGCTCCATTTTGTGTTGTGCTTGCCTGTTTCCTGTTAATTACAAATAAATGCAGAGTGCTGATTTTGAGGAGGATAGCTGTGCTGCAGGTGAGCCTGGGAGGATGTTTGGACTGCTTTTGTTTATTACATAAAGTTGTAACAGCTACCCTCTTCAAAATGAGCACTCTGCATTTATTAGTAATTAACAGGAAACAAGCAAGCACAACACAAAATGGAGCAAACGCTGCTTCCGTCAGTGGGCTCACACATTGCTCACTCTGCTGGCTGCAGCAAAAGTATTGTGAGACTTGAATTATCCTCTCACTACGCGGCTCCGGAAAACCCCAGCCGTTCCTGCTGACATGCCCATTGTGTGTAGGCGCCAATCGCTGCAGTCATACACCTTGAAGCCTTCCCGTGCCCAAGAGCAAAGAGCGCATGTGCTGCCAAATCTCACATCCCCAGCCACAGGGAGGCAGTCTGCTGCTAAATGTAAGTGCGCCCCCCTCACGCCGCACCTGAGCGCGGTGCACCCTGAGCACCCGCCCAGGATCGGCCCTGTGTTAACTCATTAGGACTGATCCTGGGTGGGTGCACTCCATTGTATAATACTGTGTTCCCTGCACCCCATACTTACCAACCCCCATATATGACACTGCTCCCCCATATTCATCATGTCATATATGACACTGTACCGCCAGACTCATCACCCCTCAAATATAATAAGGGCCCTTTACTTTAGGGCAAACAGTCCATGGAAGGATCCACTCTGTTTGCCCTTTCCCCTCTCAAAGAGCCAGCAGCAAAGAGGGCCAGCCAGGCCTCAGCAGCCAGACCCCAGGCTCCAGCAGCCAGACCCCAGGACCAGCAGCCCAGCTCCAGAAGCCAGGACCAGCAGCCAGACCCCAGGCCCATCAGCCCAGCCCCAGGACCAGCAGCCAGGAATCAGGACCAGCAGCAAAGAATCAGGACCAGAAGCCAGCCCCAAGGCCCCAGCAGCCAGACCCCAGGACCAGCAGTGGAGGACCAGCAGCCAGGCCCCAGCAGCTAGACCCCAGGACCAGAAGCCAGACCCCAGGACCAGCAGCCGGAATACAGGACCAGCAGTCCAGCCACAAAAACCAGGACCACTAGCCAGGAATCAGGAGGACCAGGACCAGCAGGCCAGCCCCAGCAGCCAGACCTTAGGACCAGCAGCAAAGCCCCAAAAGCCAGGACCCAGTCCCAGAAGCCAGGCCCCAGGACCAGCAGCCAGCCCCAGTACCCATTATTTAAGGTAAGTGAAGTCTTCTAGTCTTGGGCCTGGGCATCAAAGTGCTATTAATTAATATAATATGGTTTATTTTTCTATTGTAGTGACACTCTAATGTAGTCTCTCAGGGGGGCTGGAGGTGACTCTTTCTATCAGAGATTCTGCAATAGGCACAGAGTGGGCCTCTGCAAGATAAATCCCCCCCAGGTCCCATTAGACTCCGTTGTAGTCTCTAATGGGGACTTGTGGGGGGTCTTTCTAACATAGACTTTAAAATGCACACAGAGATGACCTCTTTTTGAGAGACCCCCCTCCAGGTCCCATGATACAACCCCATTGTAGTCTCTAATGGGGCCTGGTGGGGGCTCTTTCTAACAGACTCTCTAACAGAGGCCCTCTCTGTGCTCCTTAGAGAGACCCCCCTCCAGGTCCCATTAGGAAAAAGGGAGGAGTTAGTAAGATGACCACGCTCCCACGTGGGGGCGCCATAAATATTTCTGCACCCAGGCGTCTGTTACCCTAGGATCAACTGGCTGTGGGGGCCTCTAATGTCAGGTCACCGTTTCCTCTTCCTTTTTCCAGCAGTGTGGCAGATCGTTTTGGCGCTTTCCAACTCAGGTGGTGAGTCTCTGGGGGTACACTATCCTTCCTTGCTGTATACAGCGCCATGGGTGCACTGCTTTTTGTAGTGCCACAGCGGTGCACAGGGGGGAGGGGCCTCCCATTTTTAAAAAAATATATATATTGTTTTCTTTGCTGAGCAGCGGTTCCACTTATCCCTTTATGATCATGGAGCCTGGGGAGCTTGTTTCACCACCTGATTCACTCCTGGAAGCTGCGGGACCCTCTGGGTCTCAGTCTGCCCTGGCAGCCATGACGGCAGCTCTGCAGTCACTAGTAGCCAAAGTAGATATGGCCCTACAAAGGAGACCCGGCAAGAAGCACCCCCCCCCCCCCACCTTCAACTGTATCCTCTGCTTCCTCAGATTCTGAGGTGGATTTGGCTGCCGTGCACGAGAGTCAGCCCACTGGGTCTGCGTCCACGCAAGCTGAGTGCTCTAATAGTGAGGATGAGTCCTCCTCTTCTGCAGCCGCGCATGAAAAAGCGCTGGTGGAGGCCCTGATTGTATCAGTGCGGGAAACTTTAAAGTTGGAGGACTCAGCTACTGCTGAGTCGGCAACGCAGGAACAATTTAGCACTCGCAAATTTTCCAAGGTGACCAAGGTGTTTCCCTTTCCTGCCTATTTTGACGAGATTGTCACAAGTCAGTGGGGGTTCCCCAAAACGCATTGTTGGCATACAGAAGCGTTTTGCTAGAAGATATCCCTTTGAGGAGTCTCTTCTGAAGAAAGTGAAACCGTCAGTGGACTCTCAGGTGTCCAGGCTGAATAAGACCACACTTTTGCCAGTGGATTCCCTGTCTTTTAAGGATCCTGTGGACAAAAGAGCGGAGGCTCTGGTCCAGTACCTTTTCACCGTGGCTGGCTCAAGTTTTAGACCTGTATTTGCTATCACCTTGGTATCCTAGACCTAACGGAATGGGCTAAGGTTTTGCGCCAGGATCTGAAGGGGAGTCAACATCCTTCTGAGCTGGCGGACCTGGCGGATCAGTTGATTCAAGGGTTACAGTATATTTGTGATGCATCCCTGGATGCGGCCCCCCGGCCAGCATAGTTTCTGTGATGGCGGTGATTCTTCGCCGCATGATCTGGTTGAAGTTCTGGTCAGCTGACCAGGCTTCTAAAAAAGGTACCGACTGATCTTCACTTTGTAGGTGACCATTTGTTCGATGCGTCTATGGAAGAGATCATTAAGGGCCTTACGGGAGGCAAGAGTACTTTGCTTCCGCAGGCTGCTAAGGGCAAGGAACGCCATAAGAGGGATCCCTTCTTTTCGGGTCACAAGCGGCCCTTTCATCTGTCTGGATTGCAGGAAAAGGGCTCGAGATCCACCCGTAGCTTTTCGGGAGGCTCCAAGAGACCGTGGAATAGTAAGTCCAAAGTGGGTGCGTCTGGTGCCGCAGACAAGCCTTTCCCAGCCTGAAGGGGCACCCGCACCTGGGGTTGGGGGGCGTCTTTGTCTTTTTCCGGATCCGCGGACCTTGCTCATTCAGGACAAATGGGTCCACAAACTGATTCAGTTCTGTTACAAGATCGAGTTTCGATCCTTGCCTCCAGCAAGGTTCTTTCCTTCCAACTTACGCCTGTCTCCAGAGTGGCTACAGGCCCTCTACAGAGCAGTGGAGGACCTGTTAGCACAACGAGTTATTGTACTGGTTCCTGAGTTGGAACATTTCCAAGGTTTTTATTCAAGTCTGTTTACAGTTCCCTGGAAGGAAGGCAAGGTTCGTTCGATCTTGGATCTCAAGGCTCTGAACCACTTTGTGCAGTTTCAGAAATTTCGGATGGAGTCCATCCACACAGTAGTAGCTTTCCTTCATCAAAGAGATCTGATGGCTTCTATCGATCTCAAGGAGGCTTACCTTCATATTCCAATATATGTCGGGCATCAGCGTTTTCTTCATTTTGCCGTGGGAGAGGAGCACTTTCAATTCGTGGCGTTACCCTTTGGTCTCGCTTCAGCTGCTCGAGTGTTCACAAAGGTTTTTGCCCCAGTGTTGGCATTTTTACGGAAGAAGGGGATCGCAGTACTGGGTTACCAGGATGATCTGCTTCTGCGTGCAGAGTCTTCTTTGGCCGCAGAAGCTGACTTGGAGGTTACAGTGCAAACTCTGCAGGAGTTTGGGTGGATACTGAATTTTCAGAAATCGGCACTGTCTCCAGCCACAAAGCCGGACTACTTGGGTCTGACGCTGGATTCAGCTTCCGCCCAGGTCTTTCTTCCTCAGACAAAACTACTGAAGCTAAGGGAGGCTGTTCAGGTCCTGTAGTCCAACCATCAATCATCACTCAGGACTTGCATGCAAATACTGGTTCTGATGGTCTCAACTTTCGAGGTGGTTCCATTTGCGCAGTTTCACACCAGACCTTTGCAAAGGGAGATTCTGATCAAATGGAACAAGAATCCGCTGACATTGGACAATCTGATTCTGTTGAGTCGGGGTTCAAGGGAGTCTCTCCTATGCTGGCTCCTTTTCCCGGCCCTAAGTCTGGGAAAATCTTTTCTTCCCCTGTATTGGACTGTAATCACCATGGATGCCAGTCTGGATGGGGAGGTGTCTTGGGAGTGTGTTCGGTCCAAGGTGTCTGGACTCGGGAGGAGTGTAGGTTGCCGATAACATCATGGAAATTCGGGCGATCAGACTTTGTCTGTCTCAGTGGATGGATCGTCTGCAAGGGTGCCCTGTGCGGATACAATCGGACAATGCTACGGCTGTGGCATCTGTCAATCATGAAGGGGGCACAAAGAGTGCCCTGGCAGCCCGGGAAGTGGCCGGCATCTTGAGGTGGGCAGAACAATATGTTCTGGCCCTCTCTGCTGTGCACATTCCGGGGGTGGATAATTGGCAAGCGGACTATCTCAGTCGGCAGACGTTGGATCCGGTAGAATGGTCTCTTCCCCTGGAGGTTTTTCGTCAACTGTGTCTTCGGCGGGGGACCCCTGATGTGGACCTGCTGACTTCTCATCTCAAAAGGAAGGTGCAGAGGATCGTGTCATTGTCTTGTGATCCTCTGGCCGACGCCGCAGGTGCTCTGGGGGCCCCTTGGGGTCAGTATAGTCTGATATATGGCTTTCTTCCAATTCAACTTCTGTCGAGACTGGTACGCAGAATCGAGGTAGAAGGAATTCCAGTCATTCTGGTGGCACCAGACTGGCCTCGCTGGTCCTGGTACGCAGGCCTGGTAAGGCTGGTAGCAGACGTCCCTTGGAAACTTCCTCTCAGGGAAGATCTTCTGTCTCAAGAAACAATCTTCCATCCTGCTTTTCAGTCGCTGGATTTAACGGCATGGCTATTGAAAGCCAGGTTCTGAAAGACAGAGGGCTGTCGGAGTCGGTGATTCCATCGCTATTGGAGGCTAGGAAATCTACTTCCAGGAAGGTTTATCATAAAGTTTGGAAGGCGTACATTACTTGGTGTGAGTTGCCGGGGGGTTGTCCCCACTCCTTTTCAGTGTCTCGCCTGTTGGAGTTTCTACAATTGGGTGTAGATCAACGTTTGGCTCTGGGCACCATCAAGGGCCAGATTTCCGCCTTGGCTATTTTTTTCCAAAGGTTCTTGGCGGTGAAGTCCTTGGTTCACGCTTTTGTGCAGGGAGTTCATCATCTGGCTCCTCCAGTGCAATCCCTAGTACCTCAGAGGGATCTCAATTTGGTTCTGTCGATGCTGTAAAGGCTTTCCTTTGAAAAGATTTGAGAAATTCCTCTGCTCACTCTGTTGCAGAAGGTGGCTTACTTAGTAGCTATTACTTTCGCATACCGCGTGTCGGAGTTGGCTGCATTGTCCTGTCGGTCACCTTACTTAGTGATTCATAGGGACACATTGGTGTTAGGACCCTGTCAGGCGTTCCTTCCTAAGGTTGTCTCAGGGTTTCATTTGAATGACAACAGTGTGCTACCGTCCTTATTTCCTAAGCTTAAACATCCTAAGGAAATTGCCTTACATTCCTTAGATGTGGTAAGAGCGATTCGGGTTTACCTGGCGGTGACTGAACCGATTAGGAAATACAATACTTTGTTTGTTCTTACAGGTGGACATCCTAAGGGGCAGGCTGCATCTGCTGCGACCATTTCCAAGTGGATTGGGCAGACGGTAGTGCAGGCCTACTCCATTCCCTGTTAAAGCGCATTATACGAGGGCGCTTAGAGCCTCCTGGGCCTTCCGTCATCAAGCGTCAGTGGTTCAGGTGTGCAAGGTGGTTACTTGGTCGCCTGTACACACATTCACAAAATTTTATAAAGTGGATGTACTTGCATCTTCGGATGCAGCATTTGGCCGCAAAGTTTTGCAGGCTGCAGTTGCGGAGGCTTCCTCTTCTTGAGGGTGAAATTTTTTTCTGGTAGTGAGCTCCAGTTGTTCCTAGTTTAGCTCCTGTTGTTACCTGGTTGGCTATGTTTAGCCTTGTTGGGAATTCTGCTTTGCTGTGTTTTTTCCCTTTCCTCATGTTGCACTGCTTTGGGACATCCCAATGATCTGAAGACTTGAAGCTGTGTCTGTCAGAGAGAGAAAACTGGATTTTTGTCTTACCGTAAAATCCTTTTCTGTGAGGTTCACTGACAGACACAGCACCCGTCCCTCTTTTGGGGTTGAGTTATTTGTTCTTCTGACACTGCTTGTTACAAACTGGAAGTCCTACAGCAAGAAGTGATGGTATACCCTCTGGGACTGCCCCAGGGGCATAACCAAAAAGGTTTCTGCCTAGTCCTACTCCGAGAGAGCAAGAGCATAAGCCCAATGGTTTGAAGACTTGAAGCTGTGTCTGTTAGTGAGAAAGAGAAAATGATTTTACAGTAAGACAAAAATCCAGTTTTATCTTTATTACAAGATATCTGTCAAACTTAAAAATAGGAAAAGTGGGTTCCAACATGCACTGGCCACCATAATGAATGAACAGATGCAATAGCAGCAATACCAAAAAAAAAAAAACAATATTCATGCAGCACATAAATGGGTGGGGTCATATTTACAGATGTGAGTTACATATAAATGTTGCACATGTGACGGTCCATCTAACGCAGTGGTTCTCAACTCCGGTACTCGGGACCCACTAACAGGCTAGGTTTGCAAGATAACTAAGTTACATCACAGGTGATCTCATTTGCTGCTCAGTGATTGCAGCATTCTAGTCTGCATCTCCCCAAGGTAATACTTAAAATCTGGCCTGTTAGTGGGTCCAGAGGACCGGAGTTGAGAACCACTGATCTAACGTGTTTCATGGAGCAAAATCGACTTTTTCAAGGACATCTGTGCAGCTCACAATCTTATAAAAGAAACAAAAAATGTTATACAGCACTGTGCAAAAATTTTGGGCAGGTATGAAAAAAATGCTGTAAATTAAGAACACTTTTAGAAATACAGTGCCTTGCGAAAGTATTGGGCCCCCTTGAACTTTGCAACCTTTTGCCACATTTCAGACTTCAAACATAAAGATATAAGACTGTAATTTTTTGTGAAGAATCAACAACAAGTGGGACACAATCATGAAGTGGAACGAAATTTATTGGATATTTTAAACTTTGTTAACAAATAAAAAACTGAAAAATTGGGCGTGCAAAATTATTCAGCTTCTTTACTTTCAGTGCAGCAAACTCTCTCCAGAAGTTCAGTGAGGATCTCTGAATGATCCAATGTTGACCTAAATGACTAATGATGATAAATAGAATCCACCTGTGTGTAATCAAGTCTCCGTATAAATGCACCTGCACTGTGATAGTCTCAGAGGTCCATCTAAAGCGCAGAGAGCATCATGAAGAACAAGGAACACACCAGGCAGGTCCGAGATACTGTTGTGGAGAAGTTTAAAGCTGGATTTGGATACAAAAAGATTTTCCCAAGCTTTAACCATCCCAAGCACTGTGCAAGCGATAATATTGAAAAGGAAGGAGTATCAGACCACTGCAAATCTGCGAAGACCTGGCCGTCCCTCTAAACTTTCAGCTCATACAAGGAGAAGACTGATCAGCAATGCAGCCAAGAGGCCCATGATCACTCTGGATGAACTGCAGAGATCTACAGCAGAGGTGGATGACTCTGTCCATAGGACAACAATCAGTCGTATACTGCACAAATCTGGCCTTTATGGAAGAGTGGCAAGAAGAAAGCCATTTCTTAAAGATATCCATAAAAAGTGTCGTTTAAAGTTTGCCACAAGCCACCAGGGAGACACACCAAACATGTGGAAGAAGGTGCTCTGGTCAGATTAAACTAAAATCAAACTTTTTGGCAACAATGCAAAACGTTATGTTTGGCGTAAAAGCAACACAGCTCATCACCCTGAACACACCATCCCCACTGTCAAACATGGTGGTGGCAGCATCATGGTTTGGGCCTGCTTTTCTTCAGCAGGGACAGGGAAGATGGTTAAAATTGATGGGAAGCTGGATGGAGCCAAATACAGGACCATTCTGGAAGAAAACCTGATGGAATCTGCAAAAAAACTGAGACTGGGACGGAGATTTGTCTTCCAACAAGACAATGATCCAAAACATAAAGCAAAAGCTACAATGAAATGGTTCACAAATAAACATATCCAGGTGTTACAATGGCCAAATCAAAGTCCAGACCTGAATCCAATCGAGAATCTGTGGAAAGAACTGAAAAATGCTGTTCACAAACGCTCTCCATCAAACCTCACTGAGCTCGAGCTGTTTTGCAAGGAGGAATGGGCAAAAATTTCAGTCTCTCATTGTACAAAACTGATAGAGATATACCCCAAGCGACTTACAGCTGTAATCGCAGCAAAAGGTGGCGCTACAAAGTATTAACTTAAGGGGGCTGAATAATTTTGCATGCCCAATTTTTCAGTTTTTTATTTGTTAAAAAAGTTTGAAATATCCAATAAATTTCGTTCCACTTCATGATTGTGTCCCACTTGTTGTTGATTCTTCGCAAAAAAAAATTACAGTTTTATATCTTTATGTTTGAAGCCTGAAATGTGGCAAAAGGTCGCAAAGTTCAAGGGGGCCAAATACCTTCGCAAGGCACTGTAGAAGTGTTAATTGTTTATTTTTATCAATTTCCAAAATGCAAAGAGAGCAAACACAAGGAAAATCTTAATCAAATCAATATTTAGTGTGACTACCCTTTGCCTTCAAAACAGCATCAATTCTTCTAGGTACACTTGCACACAGTTTTTGAAGAAACTTGGCAGATAAGTTGTTCCAAACATCTTGGAGAACTAACCACACATCTTCCCCTAGATGTAGGCTGCCTCAAATCCTTCTGTCTCCTCATGTAATCCCAGGCCGACTTGATGATATTGAGATCGGGGCTCTTTAGGGGCCAACTATTACTTCCAGGACTCCTTATTCATCTTTACACTGAAGATATACTGAATAAAATTATAAAAGCCCATTTTTCATGAGCTGAACTCAAAGATCTAAGACTTTTCTATATACACAAAAGGCCTATTTCTCTCTAATATTGTTTACAGATCTGGCTAAATCTGTATTAGTGAGCACTTCTCCTTTGCCGAGATAATCCAACATAATCTGAGATAATCCAACACTCACAGGTGTGGCAAATCAAGATGCTGATTGGACAGCATGATTATTGCGCAGGTGTGCCTAAGGCTGGCCACAATAAAGGCCACTCTAAAATGTGCACTTATACTGTATTGGCGGGGTCCAAAAACCAGTTAGTATCTGGTGTGACCACCATTTGCCTCACGCAGTACAACACATCTCCTTGGCATAGAGTTGATCAGGTTGTTAATTGTGGCCTGTGGAATGTTGGTCCACTCCTCTTCAATGGCTGTGCAAAGTTGCTGGATATTGGCAGGACCTGTAAAACGCTGTCGTATATATGCCGAACCAGAGCATGCCAAACATGCTCAATGGGTGACATGTCCGGTGAGCAGTGTCGGGACAAGGTCATCCAGCACCCAAGGCGAAGATGCCAAACTGCGCCCCCCTTTCCTTTAGAGTTAGGGTCAGGGCACCCCTATCCCTGCAATAAACCATTGCGCCCAGGGCAACCATCCCTTCTGCCCACCCCTTGTCTCAGCCCTGCTGGTGAGTATGCTGGCCATGCAAGAACCGGGATGTTTTCAGCTTCCAGGAATTGTGTACAGATCCTTGCAACATGGGGCCGTGCATTATCATGCTGCAACATGAGGTGATGGTCTTGGGTGAATAGCACAACAATTGGCCTCAGGATCTAGTCACGGTATCTCTGTGCATTCAAAATGCCATCAATAAAATGCACCTTTGTTCGCTGTCCATAACATACGCCTGTCCATACCAAAACTCCACTGCCACCATGGGGCACTCGATCCACAACGTTGACATCAGCAAACCGCTCACCCACATGACGCCATACATGCTGTCTGCCATCTGCCCTGTACAGTAAAAATTGGGATTCATCTGTGAAGAGAACACCTCTCCAAAGTGCCAGACGCCATTCAATGTGAGGATTTGCCCACTCAAGTTGGTTACGACGACGAACTGCAATCAGGTTGAGACCCCAATGAAGACGACGAGCATGCAGATGAGCTTCCCTGAGACTGTTTCTGACAGTTTATGCAGAAATTCTTTGGTTATGCAAACCAATCGTTGCAGCAGCTGTCCGGGTTGCTAGTCTCAGACAATCTTGGAGGGGAAGATGCTGGATGTGGAGGTCCTGGGCTGGTGTGGTTACACGTGGTCTGCGGATGGGAGACCGGTTAGATGTACTGCCAAATTCTCTGAAAAATCTTTGGAGACGGCTTATGGTAGAGAATGAGCATTCAATTCACAGGCAACAGCTCTGGTGGACATTCCTACAGTCAGCATGCCAATTGCACGCTCCCTCAAAATTTGCGACATCTGTGGCATTGTGCTGTGTGATAAAACTGCACATTTTAGAGTGGCCTTTTATTGTGGCCAGCCTAAGGCACACCTGTGCAATAATCATGCTGTCTAATCAGCATCTTGATATGCCACACCTGTGAGGTGGATGGATTACACCGGCAAAGGAGAAGTGCTCACTAACACAGATTTAGCCAGATTTGTGAACAATATTTGAGAGAAATAGGCCTTTTGTGTACATAGAAAAAGTCTTAGATCTTTGAGTCCAGCTCATGAAAAATGGGGGCAAAAACAAAAGTGTTGCGTTTATAATTTTGTTCAGTGTAGTTCTAAATGGCATTGGCTATATGTTTGGGATGATTGTCCTGCTGCAGAATAAATTCGGGGCCAATCACACACTTCCCTGATGGTACGGCATGATTAGTAGGTATCTGCCTGTACTGAGAACACCATTGATCCTGACCAAGTCCCCAACACCATTTGCAGAAATGCAGCCCCAGACTTGCAAGGAACCTCCACCATGCTTCACAGTTGCAGACACATATTATTGTACCACCCTCCAGCAATTCAGTGAACAAACTGCATCCTGCCCCCCCCCCCCCCCCACAAAGTGCCCCATAGTAAACAGCACTGCGTGCTTGTTCCGGGGTCCCGTTCTCTGTCCGTAAGACACACAAAGCGGGGCTCAGCCCTGCCCCCCCTTCGCTCCCTACTCAGTGGCTGTGATTGACAGCAGCGGGAGCCAATGCCTCCCGCTGCTGTGTCTGAGCTAATGAGGATGGAGAGAGACAGGAGAGCTGCCGCTCCCATGCATATCGCTGATTGGGCTCAGGTAATTATTGGGGGGGGGGGGCTGCATACTAAAGGTTTTCTACCTTTATGCATTTAATGCATGAAGGTAAAAAAAAAAAAAAAAACTCCAGGCTTTAGAATCACTTTAATCATACACCTGACTTTATTCTTACAAAATCCCTGACTTTGTGCCAGTGTACAAAGTGTGCACGTGTAAGAATTGATTCTGATTTGAAGCCATAGGGTAGTCACACCAGATATTGATTTGATTTAGATTTTTCTTCTGTTAACTCACTTTGAATTTTGTAAATTAATAATAAACAGATAAAAAAAATATATTTTGAAAACTTTACAGCTTTTCTTCACACCTGTCTAAAACCTTTGCACAGTACTGTAAGTCACAATATTACACACACGGAATACCTATAACAACCAGTGGAAGCATCATCAGATATATCATACCTTATTCAGTATTAATATCGAACCCTTCAAACCATACACAGCACTTTTACTCCTTCTCTTCTTGGGCCCAAACAATGCACAGATATATGGTGGGAAGAAAGGTGAATAAAGTGCCCCTGGGCCATTCATGATGCAAGTTTCCCCTCTGGAAAGGAAATCCCAAGTGAAGAATGCACCGCAAATTGATCTCACACCAGAAATCTAGGCATGTAAGATGGTCCCCTGACAAAGGGGGAATGCCACCTACACTACTGCTGAGTCCAGATATAAAGAGAAGGCCAAATATTCACCCCTCTCTGTTAACCTCCCGCCAAACTCTCACGTCACACATCCACAACATAATAACATGGTCTTGTGAAGCAATAAAACACCATATAGGTGTAAGTTAGCCATGTCACATAAGGAATATAATGTTTTGACACCTGCAGGTTCCTTGATTAGGCAAAGTGGCATGTTTGAAAAAAAAACATTGTATTTCTTTACGATGCATGCCTAACTTATACTAATAAAGACAGATATGGACAGAAAGTCATGCAAATGTAGACCTGAAGTGCTATGACACACTCCTGGATATGCTCCACAGTGGAGCTCATGGTGCACCTGGAACATCATATCCACCCTCCCATCCATATGGTCCTAGAGGCCAGCTGGATAGAGAGGCAAGCTGCCGTCATAAAGGACCAGTGGATGTACTTCATGTTTTCTGGTTGTTTCCCAAACGCTCAGCATATTCATGATTGGAAGTCCTCCCATACGGAAAGGAAATCCCAAGTGAAGAATGCCCCCATATTGAACTCACACTGGAGATCCAGGGATGTACAATGTTCACTTTGGAACACCACCTACACCACTGCTGTGTCCAGGTAGAAAATGAAGGACAAATAGTACCCCTTCCCCTTCTATTTATATCCCATCAAATTCTAAAATCACGCTTCAACAAACATTTAACACCAACAACACTTAAAACATAATAATGCAGTCTTGTGAAGTATAATGCCTAATACTGGGTTATAAAAGAGATTTAGAAGTTCAGTAGTATAGAAAGGATTGTCACATATATTGTAGACATTTTACGAATACTGTAATAGGCACATCCTTCTATATGTAATAAAGATTTTTATGTAAGTGTTTGCATTATCTTGAAGTACTAACTAACAAATTATTATTAATATTATACAGGATTTATATAGCGGCAACAGTTTGCGCAGCGCTTTACAACATCAGGGCAGACAAATAAAATAAAAAGTAATACTGTGTTAAAGCGGTAGTATCCCGCTTTTTGACACTTTTAACTACAGGTAAGCCTATAATAAGGCTTACCTGTAGGTACAATTAATATCTCCTAAACCGGCACGGTTTAGGAGATATTTGCAGTGCATGTAGCCGCTCACGCGAGCGGTGCATGCGTTCTGAAGGTCCGGGGGGACCTTCAGCTTTCCTTGCCGGGAGCTTGACGGAAAATCATCGCGGCTCCGGCCAATCACAGCGCCGGAGCCGCCGAACCCAGAAGAGACGCCGAGGGATCATGGCAGCGCCCGCAGCGGTGTCCGGGGGTCCGTGTTGGGGCTTCATTCTAAGGTAAGTAATACATAATGAGCTAGTATGCGATGCATACTGGCTCATTATGCCTTTGTCTTGCAGGGTTTTTTTGTTTTTTCGGGTTTACAACCGCTTTAAGTGTATTGTTTTGCACCTCAAAAGTCCCTAGATGTATTTCCATTTCCACGTGATGAGTTATTTTGTCTGCTCTTATACCTCTTCTAATTTTTTTAGAATGTTTTACAGTTGTTTGCTCAGAGGCACAATTTACAGCTTTGTTCCTTCAGACAGATTACGCTGAGAATATGCAGAAAGTTGTAAAGTCTCTGTGAATGAGAATTACATTTTTAACATTTGGATTCAGCCAGGGTTGCTTACGTTGCTTACTGGATACTTCTTACTACACAACTGTTTCATTTTTTCAGTATGTTTTTGACCTGTGGGGTAATAAAATTATAATCTGTATAATAAATATACTTATCTGCATGTTTAGTCTTCAGCGCAAGTAAGGCTTCACAAGTTAATTTTGGCAGTAGGTACAGGATCGCATGTTAGTCTTGGTCCTTGGTTTCATCATTAGTGTTGGTCTTGGAACCAGGTCATGGGCTTGAGGGTTTATCTTAAAAGTAGGAAAGGTCTGGATTCAATATTAGTCTTGGAAATGTTTGTAAATCTGAATGCTTGTTTAATGTACCTGCCAAATATTAGTACTGGTGTACCACAGTTGTTCTCAGACGAATTTGCAGTGTTTTCTTTTCCTTCTTTTCTGTACACATCTAGGGCATACATTTGCAGATGCTTAAAGCGATACTAACACTCTATTTCATTTTCATTGTACCTTCTATTTCTGTATGTGGATGATGGCACCGTAATTATTTTAATAAAATATTATTTTAATAAAAAAAAAAAAATCAAAGTACTGTACCATTTACCTAATGGATATACAGCTGTCACATGACCAAGCTCTTTCCCAGCCTGTCTGCAGGGAAACACAAGCAGGAGGAGCCTCTAGTCCTGCTGGTCGAGAGTAGGTGTGTGTGGGTGCTTCCGTGGATCTAGGGAAACGGCATATGGGTCTTTGCACCTGGGCAGAGCTTGAGAGAAGAAGCTGCTCTATGAAAAATGGAAGAAGAAGCAAGGCGCCTTTTATTTCAAGGTAAAAGATTAAAAGCACTTACAAAATTTCAAGCTGTAGCAAGTAAAAAAGAGCTGAGGTGATCTAAGATGCCATCCGGAATATGATCTGATGAGTGGACATCCGGAACTCCACTTCCTGTGTGGACATTCTCTGTACAGCATAGGGCTCCTAGCAGCTGTGGAGAGAAGCAGGTGCCCGGTATCCGATGATCTGGTGGATGGGCAGTTACATGTTTCGGAGCATGCGTGGCTCCTTCGTCAGACCTCCACCCGCTGAAGATCGGTGAACTGTTTTATGGGCAGGCACGGTCATGGATGGGAGGGGCCGATGCAGTACAACATGGGAAAAAGCTGGCAGAACTATCGGCATGATGTACACTAAGACACACATGTTAAGCCATAAAATAAAAACAAATGCTACAGATATAAAAACTATAAAAGCTGAAAAAATACGCAAAGATTACCAATAAAATTGTCAAAAATAGTAAAATTAGCAAAAAAAACCACAAAATTAGTTTGAATAATAATAAAAAAATAAAAAGGACACAATACAAGAAATTGACACTCTATTGTAGAATCTCTCCTTGGTTCACATTGTATCCTTTTTTTTTCAAGAAAAAACACTTAATGCACCTAAACTCATCTAAAAGCGAATTAAGCACGTATGCATTGATTCATTTTAATGGCCAGAATAAATTAATATCCTGGCCAATTAAATTAATTATTGCCTAAGAGCTTGACCTGTCTAAACTGTCAGCAGAAAGGCGTTCAGGAGAGCTGGGCAAACACCCAGTGTGCATGAGGCCGAGGCCTTAAACTACTCAGTTCCCACTGACAATCTTGGTTATAGGTTGAAGGCCACTCACCTGTGTACCTTAAACGTTAGCATGCTACCACTCTATAATGGTGCACAGAAAATAGGACACAAGCAACTTGGTTATAGATTAAATAGATGTACTGAGACAAAGCAAGTAAGACAAAGCATAAACCAAACAGACAACTAAAGACATATGAACAAGTCACGCCAAATAGGATGTACACCAACCTATAATATGGCAATTAACTAACTGCAATCAAATTAAACCAATTTCAAATGGTATAAATAGAGGGAAATATAACAACAATAACTAACCCAAAGAAATGTCCTCTAATGCACTCTACACATACAACCCAAATAGTGGGTGGGTGTACCTGGTGCCTTATTGGCAGTATTAGCCAGCTATTGCTGGGGCCCGTCTGTAAGGTGGTGCGTGTGAAGCTGTCCCTTTAGGACTGTACAAAATGGATGGCTGATGGGCTGCTAAGTTAGGAGAAGTTTATATTGGTATTAACTGTGGGCAAAGGGGATTAAGCTAAGTTGTTCTGCTCACCACTTCTGATTTGCAATGGATTCAGTCCAATACACTTGATGGTCAGTTGTCCCAAAAGGCTCAGTCTTTACTATCAGGTTCTCATAATCAGACTCTCAGTGGCTCTCTGTTACTGTAGGCACACATGGCAATGGATCCCTGCAGCTTTGGGTCCCAGCAAGGCAGGAGAACCGTCAGCAACTAGGTTCTCAGCTGCGATCCTCATGCTGTCTGGTGTGTAGGCACAGACACCACAGGCAGCCAGTCCACACTCACTGGCTCCTTGTACTAGACTGCCCAAACCTCTGGTAAATTGCCCTGGAAAACTCTGTGTCCCTCCCTTCTCTGTGTGCAGGGATTTGTTTCCCTTGTAGTCCAAGCCCCCATCCACTGTATTGTGCAACGCTGCTTGAGCACTACAGGTCCCAGAGTCCTCGGTGGCTGCATCCTTGTCTGCCATGCTGCTGATTAGTTCACTTCCGCTGTTAGAAGAGGAGGTGCGAGTGGGGTATTTTCACACAAACCACTCCACCCACAGCCAGCAGTGAAGCCAGGGAAAGGTAGAAAGAGCAGGCACACACAGCCGGCAGCTTCTTCATTCTGCCAATGCTTACAGTGGCGGGGGGAGGAAAAGGCCAGAATGGGATTCGCACAGCCAGTGGGCAACTGGCTACAAGTATGTGACATTTCTGGCTTGCTGTCACAGCATGGAATACTAAGATTTATTTTTATATTTTGCAATAACAATTAGAAAGCTTGTGTAGTCACCCTACCCTTAGCAGGGGTGACTATTTAATTTTTGTTCTATCTGGATGGTAGTCAGCTCAAACTGATATATAGTCTGTTTGTTCATTTGGTTTTCCCCAAAGTTTAGTGTTGCGGTTGTTTCTCTCTGCTGCCAGTAGGTATAACTAGTACCTCTCACAATAAACTGAGATGCCACAGTGATGCTGAGTTATGAATATTTATTTTACAGCTGACCATTATTTATGTTCCCTCTGACCAACCAGTAGGTGGGTTTTGCCACTGGTGCATGCTGAGTGAGAGCATAAATATTTATGGTGGACCTTGTCAGTAGGGTTGCCAACTTTCTGAAATGGAAATAAGGAACGGGGGGAAGGGGGCGGGGTGGGGGCGTGGCGGGGGATGTTTTTTCCAGTGCAAAAAATAAGACAACATTTTAAGGAAGTGTAGTGCAAATATCTTTATATAATTATACTTCCATACCTTTTTCTTTGCTTTCCTTACCATTTTATCTGCTACTCTCCACCCTTTTTTTGGTCTCCTTCTGCTCTCCTTCCCCTTTTCTCTGCTATCCTTCCCTTTTCTTTGCACTTTCCCTTTTCTTTGCTCTCCTTCTGTTTTCTTTGCTCTCCTTCTGTTTTCTTTGCTCTCCTTCCCCTGTCTTTGCTCTCCTTCCCCTGTCTTTGCTCTCCTTCCCCTTTTCTTTGCTCTCCTTCTGCTGTCCATCCATTTTCTTTGCTCTTCTTCCCCTTTTTATTGCTCTCTTTCCCCTTTTTATTGCTATCCTTCCCTTTTCTCTGCTCTTATTCCCCTGTTCTTTGCTCTCCTATCCCTTTTCTCTGCTCCTCTTCGCCATTTTTTGCTCTCCTTCTCTTTTCTCTGCTTTCATTTCCCTTTTCTTTGCTCTCCTTCCCCTTTTCTCTTTGCTCTCCTTCCCCTTTTCTTTGCTCTCCTTCCCCTTTTTTTGCTCTCCTTCCCTTTTCTCTGCTCTCATTACCCTTTTTTTTGCTCTCCTTCCCCTTTTTTTGCTCTCCTTCCCCTTTTCTTTGCTCTCCTTCCCCTTTTCTTTGCTCCTTCTGCTGTCCTTCCATTTTCTTTGCTCTCCTTCCCCTTTTCTTTGCTCTCCTTCTGCTGTCCTTCCATTTTCTTTGCTCTCCTTCCCCTTTTCTCTTTGCTCTCCTTCCCCTTTTCTTTGCTCCTTCTGCTGTCCTTCCATTTTCTTTGCTCTCTTATCCCTTTTCTCTGCTCCTCTTCCCCTTTTTTAAATCTCCTTCCCTTTTCTCTGCTCTCCTCCCTCTGCTCCTCTTCCCCATTTTTCTGCTCTCCGTCCCATTTTGTTGTCTCTTCTTCCCATTTTTTTTGCTCTCCTGATGGGATGCTCTCCTTCCTCTTATCTGCTGCTTTGCCTAATATCCCTTTTCTTTGCTCAACCTTCCCCTTTCCTCTGCTCTTCTCCCCTTTTCTCTCTTCTGCTTACCTTTTTCTCTCTTGTGCTCTGCTCGTTTCTTGCAGCAGCAGCTAGTTTTCTTTCTTCTTCGTTTTATTTCTTCTTCTTCTTCTTCTCTTCTTCTTCTTGGTACCGCGGGCGCCGGGCGGGGAATGCAGGGAGGGGTTACGTCGTGACGTCACGACGTCATCGGCACGGCACTGCGGAATTGGTCAGAAGGCGGAGGGGAGGGGACGCACAGTCACTACAAGATGAAAGTGACGAACACCAATAAGGTACCGTGGAATACGGAACAAATTGCTTTCCGTATCAGTTTGATACGGAACAACACTTGTCTGTTTAAAATACGGGACGATTCCGTATTTTACAGGACGGTTGGCAACCCTGCTTGTCAGTGATCTCTTCCCCTGGGCTTCGGCCTGGGGAGTTGCCGCTGAATTACCTGACCTGTTAGGCGCATAGCCTGTGTGAGGCTTAGCATGTGCTCTGTGCTGAAGCTGGAGTTAGGCCGAAAGTGGTCCTTGGAAGCTGTTCTGCATGGTCAAGAAGCTGAATGTAAGAGACGTTCAGTGCGCATGCCCAGGCACATGGGAAGGAATGTGCGAATGCGCATGCGCCAATGCGCGAACGCGCAAATGTGCGAACGCGCGAACGTGCGTACGCAACGTGCGCACGCAATTGGCGCCAAACGGCCTATTTATACCAAGCGGTGAAAGGAGCACATTGCTAAGTGGTCTTTCAGCTTGTGTTCCTGTCTACCTGTGCCCTGACCTGCTTCTGGATTTCCCGTTATACTGACCCGGCTTGCCTTTGACTCTCCTTGGATTCCTGCCTGCCTACCTGTGACCTCAGCTTGTGTTTGACCCTGCCTTGCCTTATGCCTTTGTACCTTGCTGCCAGACTGTGTACCGACTTCGGCCTGTATCCTGACTCCGCTTTTGTCTCACGTTCCTGTACCCGTGCTGTACGGCTGTTGACAACTCCTTGGCTTGTGTTCCGACTTCGCTCCTGCCTTCTCATCCAGCATCACCGAGTTCCAGTTCCAGGTGTTCATCCGGTGATCCACAGCCATCAGTCTTCTGCCAAGACATCACCTGCTATACCGGCCCTCGTGCCACTCTGTGTCCTACACCGCCTGTCATCTCTATCAGGGGTGTTGGACAGGAGGTGCAAGAGAAGCCCCCTCTACAGCTTGGTCTCCACCAGGTACGTGATACTGAATCAGGAAAAAGAACCAGGAGACCTTGCTGGAAGACGGAGCCTGGAAATGGCTTGTTGTCTAGCAGGACCTGGTGACTCCCTTGGGAGGATGTACAGAGGTCTAAGATAATGCACAGAGGCATAAGAACAAGTACAGGAAAATCTGCTTGCCAGCTGGATGTGCGATCTACAGTGTTGCTGGTGTTGGCCTAAAGGTCGTTTACACTGTACAAGCTGGATGTGGATCTGGAGTCTGTAAGTGTTGCATGGGTATTTGCAGCCCTTATCCCTCAATATTTTTCAGACTCCCATGGACTCAGCCCTGCGGTAAATATCAGCCCATCCTGCAACTGAGTGTCCCTCACACACCCCCGGGGTGCTACACTTAGTACCCCCATAAGGTTTTTATTGTTGCCTGTGTTTCTCTTTGTGGAGATTTACCCTAGAAAATTATTTTATTCAAATGTATACCTTTGGGAAACAATAGTGGTTGTCCAGGGAAATCTTTTTTGGATAGTTGAGTTTTTTCCTCAAGATTGGATTGAATATATTATCTGCAAAGCACTCATAGATAAACAGTGTTTTCAGATAATTCTATAATTGGCCAGATCAATCAAAAATTATCCAATGTCTGGCTGGATTTTGGAATCAATGGGGCCACAGCATGCAATCATAGGATGAAAAAGACAGGATTCTATTTGAGCAGGACCACACAGTGCAGTCCACTGAACAGGGGCAGAGGTATGTAGCAAATCAGGTGGGCTGCTATCAGAGTTGGTTGTCCACATATATATATATATATATATATATATATATATATATATATATACTGTATATCTATATCTATCTATCTGGTATATCTATATACTGTATATCTATATCTATATCTATAGAGAGAGAGAGACAATATGAAAAAAAAAATACTAATCTAAATATAACTACATAACATAGAAACCGGGACCCCAGTTTCATCCTCTCTTGTATCCTCTCCCCGAGGCAACTTTTCTATCAGTGCAGGGGTTCTGTTACTGCATATATAATTCACCACAGGTATTATACCCAATTAGTGATGTAACAGGGAGTTGCTATGGTAACGACCAATGACATCATCAGTTGATAGGGAAGATGTCAGTCGCCTGCATAGCATCCTTGTTTGACCCTCCCCTGCCCCTCTCCATCAGCGTTAAGGTCACATTAGCTACGTGATAGAGAAAAACTGAGGGAGAAGAGAAACATTGGAATACTAGGCAGTACCAATTTGAAAAAGTGCATTTGCTTTGGAAGAATAAATCACTCCTAACATTGGGTGTCGTACATGGACTTGTGGATGTTGCTGCATTATATATATGTACTGTAGCACTACTCCCTTGGGAGCTGCTGTTGATGGGTTCCCCTGGGTTACCCATAACAACAGTACAATAGTTCAGTGACTTCAAAGTGCCTGGCTCAGTCAAGAAACAGTCTAGGAGTTTTGGTTTTTGTGGTTTTATTGAGAACTTGGATAGAATGAGTGGGATACTCCAACTTAAAATAAACTATGCACAATTTGCTGGGACGTCTAGAAGTAACTGAGTGCGGCAAGGCCGCTGCTTCACCTTGTCACTAGCGATGAAGTAGTATTTAATGAACTGCTCTAGATAAGCTGTACTGTACTGCAGAACACTCTTCAGGGCCCTTCCTAGTACCCCCTTTTGTTCCTATTCTTCAGGGCTTTATACATGGCACCCCCTTTACTGTAATACTCTCCATGTGAGCTAGCTCCTTGATCCCCTGACTTCACTGGAGGAAACCCAGCCAGTGACACATTAGCTTTTATGGGAGTCCCAGTCCCCCTTCCTGGGCCAGACCCTTTGGCAGGTCCCTCAGTACTCACGGACACTGTTTTTCCCAAGAGACTCTGCCTGAAGCTCCACCGTCAGTTACACCGGATCCTCTGCAGCTCAGTTCACTAGGCCGACGGCCTAAGACCACCTTCCTCACACTCTGCAGGAGGAGAGACAGCCATCCACCTCCTCCTGGGACTCTGCTTCCCGCCAAAGACGCCCTGTCACATGCCCCATCCACTTTTATGAGCAATCCCAGGATGCATTGCAAGAATGCCCTCCCACTGGGACTCCCATAAAAGCTAGTTTGCCACTGGCTGGGTTTCCTCCACTGTCTAACAAGCTCCCTCATTGGATACAGTGGGGACACTCCCTCAGACCCAGTGAATCACACCTAGAAACATGTGATAGGCAACCTAATAGATCAGACTCCCCTGATAAGCAGAAGGAGCATATATGCATTTACATAGCACTTACCTGACTAGGAGGGTGTTACATCTAAAACAATTAGAATAGTTTGTACATTTTAGAACGGGGTGCTTGAGACTGTCCATCATTTTTAAAGGATGCCTCGAGATTGTCCATAATTTGTAAAGGGTGCCTTGAGATTGTCCATAATTTTTAAAGGGTGCCTCAATATTGTCCATAATTTGTAAAAGGTGCCTCGAGATTGTCCATAATTTTTAAAGGGTGCCTTGACTGAAAAAAAGGTTGAGAAACACCGTTCTAGAGCCATAGGAAAGTGTTTCCTGCCTTCCGGTACCTTTTTGAGTATAAAGGAGTGGCAAGGAAATCTCATTTGAGTAGCTCTGTTTTAACAGTGTACATTTCCCCATACATTTTTTTGTGCAAAAGTTTTGAATTAAAAAAAAAAAGAAATGTTGCATTCAATTCACCCCATGAAATTTTGACTTTGCCGGCAGAAACATCCAACGTTATATTTGTATCCATGAATGGGTTAACAGCTTATCTGGCGTGAGTATCTGCAGCTGTAACTTCAATGAAGGCCCAGGAAGGAAATACAAGGAATGGATGAATGCTTTCAGGGTCTGCAACTGTTTCCTTTACTACAGTGCTTTCTGTCTGTGGGGGTTTGTCTCTGATTCCTGGGATTCCCCAGAGTATTTCATGGAATGTTTTCAATTTCCTTCTTATACTAGAAGCCTCAAGAGAAGCAGCAGTGCAAGTGTTTGAAATTCAGCGGGACAAAAGGCCACTGCCAAAATGGCCATTATCAGTGGCTTTGTTTTGATTTCTAGATTCTGCAAAGACAGCTGTTATTTGAACATCAAGTTACAACATTAACATTATATATCCCATCAAGTTGAACACCTTCAGTTGCAGATATTATACTCTCTGCTCTGCCCCCCCCCCCCCCCCCCCCCCGCACTCACTGGAGCTGAAGCTGAGAAGCTGAGCCGGGTTTCGGTCCAGGCATGTGGGCGGCTTTCGACCATATGGTCGCGATCTTGCCCGAGCCTGGGCCGCCTCTGTGACGTTAGTCGCTATCTGCTGAAAACAGGTCACAGGAATGCAATACAAACTTCACTCCTGTGATCCACAGGAGAAGTAAGCCAAATTTGGCTGTACTTCTGCTTTAAATTCTGTAAACAGTTTATCATTATATCATATCCAAAACCAAAGTTATAAAATATTGTAGCCTATCAATCATTGGATGTGGTGGCTGCATTATTTTTCTATTTAGTGTCGGTTCACATTTGTGCGATGCGGGAACGCTGCGAATATGCAGCGTGATCCTGCATCGCATCCGCACCTCTGGCAGAGCACACTGCCATATGCGATACGCAGGGGGTGTCAATTAAAAGTTAACGACACCCCCAGTTGCGATCGCATATCGCAGTGCGATCTGCAAGTTCGCACAGATTTGGATCGCACTAGTGTGAACCACTATGCGATCCGATAAAAAAAAGCCTCATGTGTGAGTTTAGTGCGGATGCGGTGCGAATTCGGCCATACAAAGTGTATGGCTGAAATTCGCAGCGCACATGAGATTACATGTAATTTAGGAGCAGTGCGCTCCGAATTACATGCAATCTCCGCGATCGCACTAATGTGAACCGGGGCTTAAGGCTTATATCCCCTCTGTTTTCCCCTGGTGCTCTGGCCAGGAATACACCTCCTGAAGTAGAGTGCCTCCACTCTGGATGAAGGAGCACAGGGGCACCTTTTGGACAGAAGCGTTATTAATCTAGGGGAGTGTTGGATGTACTAGCAGATTTAACCACTTCAATACTAGGCACTTTTACCCCCTTCCTGCCCATGCCAATTTTCAGCTTTCTGCACTGTCACACTTTGAATGACAATTGCGCAATCGTGCAACACTGTATCCAAACTATATTTTTAGAATTTTGTTCACACAAATAGAGCTTTCTTTTGGAGGTATTTAATCACCACTGGGTTTTTTATTTTTTTGCTAAATAAATGAAAAAAGACTCAAAAATTTGAAAAAAAAAAAACGTTTTTCTTTGTTGCTGTTATAAAATTTTGCAAATACATAATCTTTCTTCACGAATTTAGGCCAAAATGTATTCTGCTACATTTCTTTGGTGTAAATAACTAATATATTATTTAGTCTATAGGAACGTTATAGAGTCCACAAACTATGGTATATATCTGAAAAGTAATCAGTCCAGATGTACTGATGACCAATTTAATTTCTTGAAGCCCTAAAATGTCAGGACAGTACAGATATCCCCCAAATGACCCCTTTTTGGAAAGTAGACCGTTAAAGGTATTAAGTAAGAGGCATGGCGAGTTTTTGGAAGTTGTCAATTTTATTTATTTTTTCATACGTTTTTGGAAAATTAAGAAATTCAATTTTTCTTTTTAAACTGTCTGTAACCAGTGCAGTACAGCATCATCATATAACGGGTTTGATGGTGATCAGGGACTGGTGACAGTACGGACAAAAATCTTCTTTTTTTTTTTATTATGTTTTTTTCCTTATTTTTTTTATTTTATTTTTTTTTAACACACTTTGACCAGAGCAATATCATGTTACCATAGTAACATTGTACTACTCTGGGGAAGTGATCAGTATTTACTGAATGAAATCGATTCATTCAGTTTGTTGTGTTGTGATTAGCTGTGATTGGCCAGAGCTAATCACATGGTACAGATGGGCTTTTATTGGCCCAGTCTGTATCATATGATAACACTGACTAATCACAGCTAGCAACACAATTGTATACAATGGATGGCTTGAAAGGAAGCCATCCATTGTTTACAACTATCATGTGACCTGCTATGATTGGTTACAGTGGCCACATGGTACCGGTAGCAGGCCGGCACAATGATCAATCATCAGCTGTGTCCAGTGGACGCACCCGGCGACAGACCGCACCACCTGGATCGATGAGACAAACAAACAAACTGAGGCTAAACTTCAGTTAACCGTGCTTTAAAAAAGTATTCATACCCCTTGAAATTTTCCACATTTTGTCATGTTACATCCAAAAACGTATATGTAGTTTTTTGGGGATTTTATGTGATAGATCAACACAAAGTGGCACATAATTGTGAAGTGGAAGGAAAATGATAAATGGTTTTCAAAATGTTTTAGAAATAAATATCTGAAAAGTGTGACATGCATTTGTATTCAGCCCCCCTGTGTCAATACTTTGTAGAACCACATTTCTCTGCAATTACAGCTGCAAGAATTTATAGATAGGTCTCTACCAGCTTTGCAACTCTAGAGAGTGACATTTTTACCCATTCTTCTTTGCAAAATAACTCAAGCTCTGTCAGATTGGATGAAGAGCGTCTGTAAACAGCAATTTTCAAGTCTTGCCACAGATTCTCAATTGGATTTAGGTCTGGACTTTGTGACTGGTCCATTCTAACACATGAATATGCTTTGATCTAAACCATTCCATTGTAGTTCTGGCAGTATGACTATGTTTAGGGTAGTTGTCCTGCTGAAAGGTGAACCTCCACCCCAGTCTCAAGTCTTTTGCAGACTCTAACAAGTTTTCTTGTAAGATTGCCCTGTATTTGGCTCCATCCATATTCCTATCAACTCTGACTAGCTTCCCTGTCCCTGCTGAAGAAAAGCATCCCCACATCTTGATGCTGCCACCGCCATGTTTCACGGTGGGGGTGGTGTGATCAGGGTGATGTGCAGTGTTAGTTTTCTGCCACACATAGCGTTTTGCCTTTAGGCCAAAAAGTTCCATTCTGGTCTCATCTGACCAGAGCACCTTCTTCCACATGTTTTAGACTTTGTCCTCCACGTGGCTTCTCACAAAATGCAAACAGGACTCCTCATAGCTTTCTTTCAACAATGGCTTTCTTCTTGCCACTCTTCCATAAAGACCAGATTTGTGGAGTGCACGACTAATAGTTTTGTCCTGTGGACAGATTCTCCCACCTGAGCTGTGGTGGATCTCTGCACCTCCTCCAGAATTACCATAGGCCTCTTGGCTGCTTCTCTGATTAATGCTGTCCTTGCCCAGCCTGTAAGTGTAGGTGGACCGCCATGTGTTGGTAGGCTTGCAGTTGTGCCATACTCTTTCCATTTTTGGATGATGGATTGCAGGGCCGATCCTGGGCGGGTTCACGGGGTTCACCGCACCCAGGCGCCGCAAGCTGAGGCGGGGGAGGGGCGCCGAAGCTCCAGTGGCACTGAGTCCTCTCCTCCTCCAGCGGCGTACACAGACCAGCGCTGTGACACAGGGGAGAGACTAGCTGCGGCGCCGGTCTGTCCTCTCCTCCTCCAGAGGTGTACCCAGGGCCGGCGCTGTGACACTGGGGAGAGGCGAGCTGCGGGCTGTCAGAGTGCCCCCCCTCCCTTATCAGTGCGGGAGAAGAGAGAGCGGCCGGTGTCTCTCACATGCTTTAGTCCACGCCTATTCTGTCTCCATTGGCCACAGCGGAGGGCCAATCAGAAGATCCACATGCAGCACTATGGACAGGGCTCCACCCCTCTGCACTCGGCTCCTCCCCCAGGAGCCTGTAGTGAGCCTAATGTCTGAGGCTGTCCCATGATGTGTCCTCATTCTGGAGCCTGACAAAAGTAAGTGTCCCCAGACAGGGGAGATACTGTAATGTAAAGAAAGACTGTAGTGTGTGAGCAGACTGGGGGGTATTTAGGGGGGTGTGATCAGAGTGGGGTGGGATATCTAGGTGGGAGGGTATCTAGGTGGTGTGTTTAGAGTGTGGTGGGTATCTGGAGGGGGGGGTGGTCAGAGTGAGGGGGTATCTAAGGGGGTGTGATCAGCGTGGGGGTGGGTATATGAGGGGAGTTTTCAGAGTATGGGGGGTATCTGGGGGCTGTGATCAGAGTGGGGGGGGGGTATTTGGGGGGTGTGATCAGAGTGGGGGCTGGTATATGAGGGGTGTTTTCAGAGTAGGGGTATCTGAGCATGTGATCAGAGTGGGGATATCTGGAGGTGTGCGATAAGGATGAAGGAGTATCTGGGGGGGGGGGGGGGCGTGATCAGAGTAAGGGGTATGATCAGAGTGGGGGGTAGCTGGGGGGCGTGTTCAGAGTGAGGGTATCTGGGCGTGTGATCAGGGTGGGGGTATCTGGATGTGTTTGTGATCCGGATGGTGGGGTATCTGGGGGGTGTGATCAGAGTGGGGGGTATCTGAGCGTGTGGTCAGGGTGGGGGGTAGGCTGCATTTGGTGGGCACTGTTAAGGCTCCATTTGGTGGGCTGTGGTAATCTGCATTTGGTGGGCTCTGGTAATCTGCATTTGGTGGGCTCTGGTAGGCTGCATTTGGTGGGCTCTGGTAAGCTGCATTTGGTGGGCACTGGTAGGCTGCATTTGGTGGGCACTGATAAGGCTGCATTTGGTGGGCACTGGAAGGCTGCATTTGGTGGGCTCTGGTAAGCCACATTTGGTGGGCACTGATAAGGCTGCATTTGGTTGGCACTGGTAGGCTGCATTTGGTGGGCACTGGTAAGCTGCATTTGGTGGGCACTGGTAAGCTGCATTTTGTGGGGACTGGTAAGCTGCATTTGGTGGGCACTGGTAGGCTGCATTTGGTGGGCACTGATAAGGCTGCATTTGGTGGGCACTGGAAGGCTGCATTTGGTGGACACTGATAAGGCTGCATTTGGTGGACACTGATAAGGCTGCATTTGGTGGGCTCTGGTAAGCCGCATTTGGTGGGCACTGATAAGGCTGCATTTGGTGGGCACTGGTAGGCTGCATTTGGTGGGCACTGGTAAGCTGCATTTGGTGGGCACTGGTAAGCTGCATTTGGTGGGCACTGATGAGGCTGCATTTGGTGGGCACTGGTAGGCTGCATTTGGTGGGCACTGATAAGGCTGCATTTGGTGGGCACTGGTAGGCTGCATTTGGTGTGCACTGATAAGGCTGCATTTGGTGGGCACTGGTAAGCTGCATTTGGTGGGCACTGGTAAGCTGCATTTGGTGGGCACTGGTAGGCTGCATTTGGTGGGCACTGATAAGGCTGCATTTGGTGGGCACTGATAAGCCTGCATTTGGTGGGCACTGATAAGGCTGCATTTGGTGGGCACTGATAAGCCTGCATTTGGTGGGCACTGATAAGGCTGCATTTGGTGGGCACTGATAAGCCTGCATTTGGTGGGCACTGATAAGGCTGCATTTGGTGGGCTTTGGTAGGCTGCATTTAGTGGGCACTGGTAGACTGCATTTGGTGGGCACTGATGAGGCTGCATCATAGCATTAATCTCTTGTATCATATCCGCAGTCTCTGACCATCTCTTGTATCAAGTCTGCAGTCTCTGACCATCTCCTGTCTGGGGGCTCTGTCTAACAGACTCTCTAACAGATGCCCTCTCTGTGTCCATTAGATAGACCCCCCTCCAGTTCCCATTAGAGTACTCTGCTTCTCTTCCTGTAATTTGTTTATTGTTAAGAGATCGTAGGAGGGTCCCGGGGTAAGGAAGACTTCTTAGGGGAGCATCTCTGTGTTTGAGTCGTTGCCATAGAAACATGTGTAAAGGGGAGGAGCTAGTAAGATGACCACGCCCATATGGGGGCGCCAGAAAAATTTCTGCACCCAGGCGCCTGTGACCCTAGGATCGGCCCTGATGGATTGAACAATGCTCCGTGAGATGTTCAAAACTTGGGATAATTTTTTTATAACCTAACCCTGCTTTAAACTTCTCCACAACTTTATCCTTGACCTGTCTGGTGTCTTCCTTGGCCTTCATGATGCTGTTTGTTCACTAAGGTTCTCTAAGAAATCTCTGAGGGCTTCACAGAACAGCTGGATGTAGCACCCTCCTAGGTAGGTTCTAGAAGAGAGAATATCGTTTTTGGATCTTTTCTGCTTACCAGAGAGATTGCCAGGTAAATTTATATTGTTCTCTGCCTACCAGAGAGCAGGATTTGTTAGTGAGGTCTGCTCATGATGCTCAGGTGCAGCTCAGCTTGTCTGAAGTGTTTCACACTGGTCCAATAGGGAGGCATATTGGACAGTGGGAGGAAACCTGACAAATGAGTGCACAGCCATTTAGTACAGCCCTGGTGATTGGCAGAGGAAAGTGTCTTGGTGCATGCTGGGATATTGTATACATTTCAAGGGCACATGTGCTCGGGGTCTTTCAGCTGGAGAGCGGGGTCCCCGAGTGAGGGGGCGGCTGCCCCTCCTCTGCAAAAGCTGCCATGCAGCCCCAGGTGGTCGAGCTGAGGGCCTAAAGAGTCAGAGTGGAACTAAACCCAGATGTCCTGCAGTGCTGACTGGAAGGGAGACACTGGAACTGGAACTGATTCTGCCTACAGTGAGTACAGATCTGTGTCATGGGGCCTGTAGTGAGAGGGCCACCCCTTCTGCTAGAAGAGTCAGTGGACGAGTGTCAATCAAGGGGATGCAAAAGAGTGTCCTGAAGATAAAGTAGTTGCATCAATCTGCTGCTAGAGAGAGCAAGAAGACCTAATTCTTACATACAAGTGGCAGTATGGTTAAAGTAGTGTGTCTGCTTCCACAAGTAACCTGGTGAGGCCAAGTGAGAGTTGTCTTTATTAACTGTGAATAGTTCAAGTTGGAGTATCCCACTATTCCCTTCTCCCATCCAAGTTCCCCAATAAATACCAAAAAACCAAATCCCCTGGACTGTTTATTGTGTAACGAGCCACTGGGAGTAAAGATGAATGTGTGAACTGTCCCCTAGTGACTGTCTGCAGGTAATCAGAGGAGGCCCAAGAAGTCATCATGCAGCAAGCCCTACGGGGACAGTGCTTCATGTATTTATACTGAGATTAAATTACACACAGGTGGACTCTATTTACTAATTATGTGACTTCTGAAGGCAATTTGTTCCACTAGATTTTAGTTAGGGGTATCAGGGTAATAGGAGCTGAATACAAATGCACGCCACACTTTGCAGATATTTATTTGTAAAAAAACTGGAAAACCATTTATCATTTTCCTTTTAACTTCACAATTACTGTATATGCCACTTTGTGTTGGTCTATCATATAAAATCCCAATAAAATACATTTACGTTTTTGATTGTAACATGACAAAAGTTGGGAAATTTCAAGGGGTATGAATACTTTTCAAGGCACGGTAAAAGCTGATCATTGTACCCCTGTCAGTAGTAAATTGTTTGTCTCAACTCTCTAACACTCATGTGTCAAACATGCGGCCCGCGGGCTGAATCTGGTCCGCTATGCCATTTCATGTGGCCCTCACATCTCTCCTGCAGCTGCCGCATCCCCCTCGTCTCCGCCCCACCTTGTCTCAGTAGTCAGCAGCAGAGAGGGAACTCCTACATCAGATCCTGCGCTTCTCCATGCAGCTGCAAAGAGCCTTGTTTCTGCCTCACAATCTCAGCTAAAGAGGACAGGAGGACACAACTCCTCTTACAGACTCTTTGCAGCTGTACCACCCCTTCGTTTCCACCTCCCCTGATCTCAGCATTCAGCACACTCTGGCAGCTGACTCCAGCCCTCCTTTGGTCTTCCTCCAGACTCAGCACTTTCTGCTCCCCAGCTCCACCCTAAGCCCCCCCCCCTTCCCCCCGGCAGCAGCACAAGGTAAAGTGGTGCAATTTGATGTAAGGGAAGGTGGGGGGCTCTTGATTTCTGATAGCAGTGGGGAGGCTCTTCACATCTGATATAATGGGGATGGGGTGCTTTAGCCATCTGTTTATAAATATTATGAGAATAATACAATTCTATGCCGGTTGAAAAGGAGGGTCGCATAGCGCGGGCATCATTCACAAGAAGAATAGAAAATACAATAGAAAAAAAAAATCAAAATGTGGTTTGGTACTTCCTTTGTATCCTCCTGCAATTTCTTGTTATCTATGAATGGCTTACTATACGTATTCCAGTAGAAGCAATGTCATTTTTCTGTATAAAATGTATATGGATCTTAGCAGTTCATTTCCTCAATTAACAAATCCATAGCACAAGACCTCAATGGAAGTTTAAAACTGTTCTGCTCTTAACTATCCTTAACCACTTTACGTCCACTCACTGTGCCTCTACTGTGGCTCGTTCCCGTCCAGCGACGTAGACCTACGTTGCTGGACTCCTCCCCTTGTGGGTGGCGCGCGCACGCCGCCGGAGGCTCGCTCCCGCTGTATTCGGGGAATCGAGTCTGGAGATCCGCCCGTTTGTGTAAACAAAGCAGGCGGATCTCCTAAGTGACAGACAGGGTCAGATTGCAGGGTTCAGCATAGCTGAACCTGCGATCTGTCCCTGTGTCACTCAGTCACCTCCCCCCCACACACGTTAGTAAGCACCAGGCATACATTAACCCCTCCCTCTCCAATAAAAGTAACCCCTTCCCTGCCAGTGTAATTTTTACAGTAACAGTGCATATGTATAGCACTGATTACTGTAGTAATGTCACTGGTACCCCCAAAAGTGTCTAAAATGTCAGTCAAGGGTCCGATCTGTCTGCCGCAATGTCGCAGTCCCACAAAAAAAATCGCAGATCGCCGCCATTACTCGTTAAAAAAAACACCAAAAATGACAGAAATCTTTCCCTTAGTTAGTAAACGCAATAACTTTTGCGCAAACCAATCAAAATACGCTTATTGTGATTTTTTTTACCAAACATATGTAGCAGAAAACAAATTGGCCAAAAATGTAAAAGAAATGTAATTTTTACATTTTTTTTGGGGGGGAATCTCGTATAAAAAATGTGAAAAATATTGTTATTTTTTCAAAATTTACGCTCTTTTTTTGTTTATAGCGCAAAAAATAAAAATTGCACAGGTGATCAAATACCACCAAAAGAAAGCTCTGTTTGTGGGAAAAAAAGGACGTAAATTTCGTTTGGGTACGGCGTCGCACGACCGCGCAATTGTCAGTTAAAGTCGCACAGTGCCGAATCGCAAAAAGTGGCCTGGACGTAAGACAGCAAAATCCTCCGGTGGTAAAGTGGCTAGAGCAGACTTTGGCTAATTTCCTGCGACTGTTACTTGTCTAAGTAAATGTACATGGAAACTATGACAAGCATAATAATGATAACACAAAGTAGGTTTATAATATCTTCATTAATTATTCCAATTGTTTATGATGAGTGAATGTCAACAGGAAAATCAGTAATTATATTATTCACATACCTTGATGCTTTCAGTTAAGCAGTATGGTAGTTATTCTTTTACCAGATGTAGTTGCATTAATGAAATAATTAAATGTCTCCTTAATTACCTAGCCAGACTTTCCGGCTCACAATGCGTCATTTCACTGTATTATATTGATTAGCCATGGCTATTTTTGTGTATTTGAAGCATCGTTCTGGCAATGGAGTCTAGGTAATCACTACAACCAGCATATTGCACAAGTGCCAGAACATCAGCAGATTGGATGGTAAGACAAAAAGGGATGTAGCTCGATCAAAATGAATATTTTAAAGATATTGTACTAAATATATTTATGATGTCATCACATAGCATTTATGAATAATAAAATGTTTCCTTATAAGCACTTTTTATTTTAGCATTGCAATTGTAATTGCTGTCCGATGTTTTGCTGATACTGATAAATTTGCTATTCTGCATTGTTTAACAGAACCTGACCTGAATAAAAAGGATTCACACCAGAATGAGCAGTATAAAGCTCTTCATGACCTGAGTTATATTGCACAAGTCCACAGTAACACACTGTTGTACATTGAGGTGCATTGCGATAAAATGCAAGACGGCCATACTTAGATTGAAGTTCAGTAGGGACCCACCGATTTTCAATCTATGTATGGGCACTGTAGTTGTACAGAAGTCGATCTGCCGATCGACTTCTGTACAACCACCCTGTCAGGTTTTCCCTGCTCAATCAGCGAAGCAAGGGTATAGCTGGCAGCGTTAATCAGTGCGCTCTGACGGCGGAGAAGCGTCTCCGCTGTCAGAATACAATCGCTCACATCAGATGTCTGGATGAAGGAATAGAGTCAATTTTTTTTCATTCATCCTGCTGGTTAAACAAAAATAAAAAAAACAGACTCATGTATGGGCTGTCTTACTTGCTCCCCAACAAACACCTGCATCAGCCCTTTTGCTGCCAGAGCCATTTTTGCTAATTTTTTGTGTAGCACCCTCCTAGGTAGGTGCTAGGTAAAAGCATCTATTGCTCCTTCTGCTTATCAGGGGAGCCTGATCTGTTAGGTTGCCTGTTACATGTTTCCAGGTGTGATTTACTGGGTCTGAGGGAGTGTCCCCACTGTATCCAATAAGGGAGCTTGTTGGACAGTGGAGGAAACGCAGCCAGTGACACGTTAGTTTTTGTGGGAGTATCAGTGGGTGGGCACTCTTGCAGTGTATCCTGTGATTGCTCATAAAAACCGGGGGGACATGTGACAGGGCATCTTTGGCGGGAAGCAGAGTCTCAGGAGGAGGCTGACGGCTTGTCTCTCCTCCTGAAGCAAGAGGAAAGTGGTCTTAGGCAGTCGGCCTAGTGAACCAGGTGTGGAGCTGAGCTGCAGAGGATCCAGTGAGGGTGACGGTGGAGCTGCTGGCAGAATCTTCTGGGAAAAACTGTGTCCGTGAGTACCAGGGGATTTGCCAAGGGGTCTGCCAAGAAAAGGGGACCACTCCAGTGAAGTCAGAGGATCAAGGGTCCAACTCACACAGAGTGTCAGAGTAAAGGGGGTGCCGTTTAGAACCCTGAAGAGTAGGGACAAAGGGGGTGCCAAGTAGGACCCTGAAGACTGATACACAGTACAGTTCATCTAATTCTCCTTCACTGCAGTATCAAGGTGAAGCAGTGGTCTTGCCGCACTCAGCGTTATATAGAAGTCCCAGCAATTGTGCATAGTTTATATAGTTGGAGTGTCCCACTCATCCCTTCTCCTATCCAAGTTCTCAAATAAATCAACAAAAATCAAAACCCCTAGACTGTTTTCTGACTGAGCCAAGCACTTTGAATACGCTACATTGTCAAGTTGTTGCTATGGGTAACCCAGGGGAACCTGTAACCAGCAGCTCCCATGGAAGTAGTGCTACATTTGTACATGTGTTTAAAAAATCATTTTAAATCTGAAAATTCATTGATCTCCCCAAACATTGTATATCTTCTGAATACAGGGACTCTGGAGAATAAAATTGTGGTAGTTCCAAATTTTTAGGTCACAAAATATTAGTGCTACAGTTTATCAAGCAAACATTTTCAGGAATAAATACCTTAAAGTAGATCTTAAGGGGCGTGGCCGGGATGTCAGCCTGTTCAGTCACCTGGTGCTGGAGCTCCATTTCTGTCTAAGATCCTACAGCCCTTCTTTGTGCCTACAATCTGCTTCCTGTGTCTGGATATGGTGCTCTCTCTCCCCGGTGAGTCAGCAGCTTTCTCCGTCAGCTACTATGGCCCCGTTGAAACCTCGCTCTACTAGTTTTTAGCCAAGCACTCCCCGCCCTCATCAGCGGCCATCTTGCCCACGAGGTCGCCTGGCAGCACAATGTCGGCTAGCACACAGACTGCTGCAGGGGATGGAGCGGAGGCTTCTCCGTCCACAGCTGACCTCATGGCAGCTATCACAGCTTCTACAGAGACCCTTACAGCCAAGATGGACTTTATGGCCACGGATATCAGCCTCATTAGGAATGATATGGACAAATTCCGTTCCAGAGTATCAGCGGTGGAGGATCTGGTCTCAGGACTGGAGGACACAGTACACTCTGATTCCAGGGAATTGCATGCACTGCAGCTACAGGTCAAGACTCTGCAAGAAAAAGCCATTGTCACTGAAAATAGGCTACGCAGAAATAATATTTGCATTCTCGGTCTCCCAGAAAAAGCTGAAGGGAATAAACCTGCTGAATTTGCAGAACAACTACTCCTTTCTCCTACTCCTACTCCTGCTCCTACCAACATTTGTACATTTGAGCGGGCCCATAGAGTCCTCCCTGCTCTGTCAAAGCCGGGACCACCTCCACGCTCTTTCCTTCTGTGGCTACTTAACTACTGCGACAGGACTCGCACTAAAGGTGATATCAAGTATGAAAAACTCCAAGCTTCTGCTCTTCCCTTATTATTCTCCAGAGGTGCAACAACGTCGCAGATTCTACACTGAAGTCCGTAAGCACCTTCATGAAAAGAACATCAGGTTCAGCCTTCTTTACCCCAGCAGGCTTTGTGTAGTCGATGGAGACCGCGTCCGGTCTGAAGTGAAGTGGCGCCTGGCTGGTTGGATTCCTGCTAATCGCCCTCTGCCTTTAAGTCCATACCAGCATGCTCTCTGCCATAACTTGTTGCAAAGTTTACCTTGTTTTTCTGGACTAATACTCTTTTCCATATATTACAGGGATTTTTTTTTCCTTTTTTGTATTTGGGCCCGTGTTCAAGGGGCTCCAGCATCCACTAGTTGCAAGACACCCCTATTATTTGTACAATCTACCGTTACATAGTTACATAGTTAGTCAGGTTGAAAAAATACACAGTTCCATCTGGTTCAACCAAAAAAAAAAAAAACACCAGTATTGAAAACCCAACCATACAATCTTATATACACAATCCTATACCCGCAGTTGATCCAGAGAAAGGCGAAAAAACCCAGCAAAGCATGATCCAATTTGCTACAGCAGGGGAAAAAAATTCCTTCCTAATCCCCCGAGAGGTAATCGGATATTCCCTGGATCAACTTTACCTAAAAAAAAAATTTTAGTACCCACTTACGGTATATTAAGTACACCCAGGAAAGAATCCAGACCTTTTTTAAAGCAATCTAGTGAGCTGCCAGAACCACCTCTGGAGGGAGTCTATTCCACATTTTCACAGCTCTTACGGTGAAGAAACCTTTCCGTATTTGGAGATGAAATCTGTTTTCCTCTAGACGTAAAGAGTGCCCCCTTGTCCTCTGTGTTGACCTTAAAGTGAACAACTCAACACCAAGTTCATTATATGGACCCCTTATGTATTTAAACATGTTGATCATATCCCCCCTTAATCTCCTCTTCTCAGGAGAGAATAAATTCAGTTCCTGTAATCTTTTCTCATAGCTCAGCTCCTCCATGCCTCTTATCAGTTTGGTTGCCCTTCTCTGCACTTTTTCCAGTTCCCTTATATCCTTTTTAAGAACTGGTGCCCAAAACTGAACTGCATATTCCAGAATAAGGTCTTACTAATGATTTGTACAGGGGCAAAATTATATCTCGCTCTCTGGAGTCCATGCCTCTGTTAATACAAGAAAGAACTTTGCTTGCTTTGGAAACCGCAGCTTGGCATTGCATGCTATTATTAAGCTTATGATCTACCAGAACACACCAGATCCTTCTCTGCTATGGATTCCCCCAGTTCTACTCCACCTAGTATATATGATGCATGCATATTCTTAGACCCAAAGTGGATAACTTTACATTTATCAACATTAAGCCTCATTTGCCACATAGTTGCCCAATGAAACAGTGCATTGAGATCAGCTTGTAAGTTGGAGACATCCTGTAAGGAAGTTATTCCACTGCAAAGCTTGGTGTCATCTGCAAAGACTGAAATGGTACTTTTAATCCCAGACTCTATATCATTTATAAAGATATTAAAAAGTAAGGGTCCCAACACTGAACCTTGGGGTAGACCACTGATAACCTTAGACCATTCAGAGTAAGAATCATTAACCACTACTCTCTGAATTCTATATTTTAGCCAATTTTCTATCCAATTACAAACCGATCTTTCCAAGCCAGTAGACTTTACCTTACACATTAACCATGTGTGGGAAACTGTGTCAAACGCTTTTGCAAAATCCAAGTATACTACGTCCACAGCCACCCCTCTGTCCAAGGTTTTACTTACCTCCTCATAAAAAGAAATCAGGTTTGTTTGACAACTTCTGTCATTCATGAATCCATGCTGTCTGTTGCTTAACCACTTAAGCCCCGGAAGATTTTACCCCCTTCCTGACCAGGGTTTTTTTTGCGATTTTTTACTGCGTGACTTTAACGGACAATTGCGAGGTCGTGCGACGCTGTACCTAAACGAATTTGACGTCCTTTTTTTCCCACAAACAGAGCTTTCTTTTGGTGGTATTTGATCACCTGTGCAATTTTTTGATCATGCGCTATAAACAAAAAAAGAGCGTCAATTTTGCAAAAATAACAATATTTTTCACATTTTTTTATATGAAATTCCCCAAAAAAATGTAAAAATCTAAATTTTTTAACATTTTCGGCCAATTTGTTTTATGCTACATATGTTTGGTAAAAAAAAATCGCAAAAAGCATATTTTGATTATTTTGCGCAAAAGTTATCGCGTTTACTAACAAAGGGAAAGGTCATTTTTGGTGTTTTTTTTTAACGAGTAATGGCGGCTATCTGCAATTTTTTTTTGCGGGACTGCGACATTGCGGCGGACATATCGGACCCTTGACTGACATTTTTGACACTTTTGGGGCTACCAGTGACATTACTGCAGTAATCAGTGCTATACATATGCACTGTTACTGTAAAAATGACACTGGCAGGGAAGGGGTTAACTGTATTGGAGAGGGAGGGGTTAAGTGTGTCCTAGGGGCATGTTTCTAACTGTGATGGGACATGGCTACTAGTGTAAAAACAGAGATCAATGGTCCTACATAGTAGAACCGTCTGATCTCCATTTTTACACAGGGGAGAATGACAGGCGGCTTGTTTACATTAGCCGCCTGCCTTTTTCCCTTCCCGGCGAACGACCGCGAGTGACCGGTGGACATCGGGTCCGCCGGTCACACGCACTGACTTGTTAGGGAACGACCGGTACGTCACTTTGCCTGGCTGGGGCTGACCGCCGCAGTATATGTACTTGCCGTGGTCGGCAAGTGGTTAAAATATATTTTTCCAGCAAGAACTCATCTATGTGGTCTTTTATTAAACTCTCCAGTATCTTCCCGACTATAGAAGTTAAACTAACAGGTCTATAGTTACTAGGCAAAGACTTTTACTATTGTATGATCTATCTCATTCAATAAAATTTATGGAACAAAAAATAACTTCTTTCCAATTTGGAATTAAATCCTTTCCCATATCCATATAAATGTTAGAGCCTCAGTGGGCAGTGGAGTTTCTGACATTTAACAGCTGAACGGCATGGTCAATATGGCAAAACGATAAATAAAAATAAATAAATAAATAAATACATCTCTACGCTCTGGGTGTATCTCTCTGCTGTCACGGGTGAGGACTTCCACATGTGTCTCACAAAACAGACTCAGACCATAGTGCAGTACCTTTGGTAATTTATTAAACAACAAGATCCAATGCACTTACATTTGGTAGTCTAATGGTGATCACAGGAAAGCAATACCGGTGATAGAGAGGCCGTGGCCGCCTGCAGTGCGGTCCTCGGCGACTAGCGATGACGATGCGGCGCTCCTCTCTGACGCGTTTCCTCTAAACAGACTTCTACGGAGATAGGAGTGGAGTCTATCTCTTCCTGTGATCACCATTAGACTACCAAATGTAAGTGCATTGGATCTTGTTGTTTAATAAATTACCAAAGGTACTGCACTATGGTCTGATTCTGTTTTGTGAGACACATGTGGAAGTCCTCACCCGTGACAGCAGAGAGATACACCCAGAGCGTAGAGGACCGGGATTGGGATTGACACCAAGATAACAGTGAGACAGTTTCCCTCCTATTGAGTGATCTGGTAAGAGGCTACACCTAATATCTGAGTGTTTCACTTGACTTCCTGGAATCCCCAAGACACCACTGGGTTGACTATCCGCCCTTGACCTCTTTTCCTATGGTAAGGGGCTAATCCCCATTTAGGTGGTGGAACCCTTCTGCACCCCACAGGCCCAGGGGAACCTACTGTGTGGATTTCACCACAGCCTGTGTGGGAAGAACTGGGACTTTATGCACCTTTCCTTTAAAGTTTATGAACAATACACAGAGGTGGCAACCACTGAATTAATGGACACTTTCTTTGAATAATTTCTTTGTGCACCTTGTGGTTTATGTTTTTATCACAATATTGATTCATCACCACCTATCCACCACGATACATTTATGTTTATGCACAAGGGTGTATAGCAGGGGTGGGGAACCTACGGCCGGGGGGCCGTATGCGGCCCTCAAAGTCATTTGGTCCGGCCCCCCGTGCAGCTGAGTCTGTGTCTCTCAGCTGATCTGTCAGAATAGAGCTGATGCTTTCTGTATAGTTTTGGCTCTGTTCTGACAGTCTGAGTGAGTCACAGGCAGAGTGATATCAAATGCACTCTGCCTGTGACCAATACAGGAAACATTACCTCCTCCTCCAGCGCGGCGCCGCTGCTAGCCAGCATTTCCCACCAGCAGCACACACACAGCTGTACCAGCCAGAGCCAGCAGTACAAGCCAGAGCTAGCAGTACCCACAGCAGTACCAGCCAGCTGTACCCACCAGCAGTACCAGCCAGCTGTACCCTGCCAGCAGTACCCTGCCAGCAGTTCTTTTCTAAACTTACCACCACAAAGAGTCGACTGCTCTCCAGACTAACCGACGCAAACCTGGAAAACCAGTTTTGAGTAGCAACATCATCAATACCAGCTAACATCACACACCTCACCAAAGAGAAGCAGTTGCAGCCATCACATTAGGGGTGAGTTAATTAAATGTTTGACCAAATATAACAGGCACATTTTTAAGTTGATAATTTTGTACGGCCCCCGAATGATTTTATAAATACCCATATGGCCCTTGGCAGAAAAAAGGTTCCCCACCCCTGGTGTATAGTATACACTGTATACCCATTCAAGTGCACATCAACCCAGGCACACACTACAGGAATACGGTAGATACTTATTCTAGTATCATACCTACTTCCTGATTTGTGACACAAGTGAATTTTAGCGCACCTGATTTCTTTTCTTTAACCACTTAAGCCCCGGAGGATTTTCCTGCTAAACGACCAGGGGGTATTTTGCGATTCGGCACTGCGTGATTTTAACGGACAATTGCGCGGTCGTGCAACGCTGTACCTAAACGAATTTGATGTCCTTTTTTTCCCACAAACAGAGCTTTCTTTTGGTGGTATTTGATCACCTGTGCGATTTTTACTTTTTGCGCTATAAACAAAAAAAGAGCGTAAATTTTGCAAAAATAACAATATTTTTCACATTTTTTATATGAAATTCCCCCCCAAAAAAATGTAAAAATCTAAATTTTTTAACATTTTCGGCCAATTTGTTTTATCCTACCTATGTTTGGTAAAAAAAATCGCAAAAAGTGTATTTTTATTGGTTTGCGCAAAAGTTATCGCATTTACTAACAAAGGGAAAGATTTTTGTCATTTTTGTTGTTTTTTTTTTTAACGCGTAATGGCGGCGACCTGCGATTTTTTTTGCGGTACTGCGACATTGCGGCGGACAGATCGGACCCTTGACTGAAATTTTTGACACTTTTGGGGTTACCAGTGACATTTCTACAGTAATCAGTGCTATATATATGCACTGTTACTGTAAAAATACACTGGTAGTGAAGGGGTTAACTTTATTTGGGAGGGAGGGGCTGTGTGTGTCCCTAGGGGCGTGCTTTCTACTGTGATTGGCTGTGGCTTGAGGTGAAAGGACACTGATCAACAGATCTACATAGTAGATCTGTCTGATCAGTGTTTTAACACCGAGGAGAATGACAGGCAGCTTGTTTACACTAGCTGCCTGACTTTCTCCCTCTCCCCCGACGATTGCCGAGTGAGCGGCGGACATCGGGTCCGCCGGTCACACGCGCGGGGGGGTCCGTGACCGCGCGGGAGCGGGAGCGCGCCTCCGGCGGCGCGCGCTCGCTCCCCAGACCCTCCCAGGCTAGTGAGGTTAATTAACGTCACTCTGCCTGGCAGGGGCTGACCGCCGCAGTAAATTTACTTGCGGCGGTCGGCAAGCGGTTAATGTTGCAAAAATGAATACACCCCAATAAAAGTCTAAGGAGCAAAGCTAAACTTTAGACAACAAAATCCTAATTAACAAAAATTCAACTACAGGTGAGTCTAATTATTCATTCAACAGGTGTCCAGCAGGCAGGTGATTATAAAAGGGCGTTACTTAACAAAGAAAAACCCTTCCCATTTCATGCTGTCAGCAATGACACCACATGGAGAAAAATGTCATAAAGCCTGAGAAAGAAAATAATTTCTTTATACAAGAAATGTGAAGGCTACAAGAAGATCAGCAAAACTTTACTTTTCAGTCAGAATACTGTAGAAAAAGTGATACAAAAATTTCACAAAATGGAACTGCAACCATCTCACAGAGATGTCTAGGTCATCCACTGAAGTTAACACCTCAACAGGAGCATCTTATGATGAGAAGGGTTAAAGAATATCGCCATGTAAGTTCACTGCAGTTAGCTAAAGAAGTAGAAAGCCAAACTGGAGAGATTCCATGACACAATACGGCGTACACTGCAGAGGAATGGCATGCATGGGTGTGATCCACGAAGGAAGCCTCTCCTAAAGCCCATGCACAAAAAAAGCCCACCTAGAATTTGCCTGGGTCCATACTGAAAAAGAAGACTATTGGGACTGTTTACTCTGGAAACATAGAAACATAGAATGTGTCGGCAGATAAGAACCATTTGGCCCATCTAGTCTGCCCAATATATCTGAATCCTATGAATAGTCCCTGGCCCTATCTTATATGAAGGATAGCCTTATGCCTATCCCATGCATGCTTAAACTCCTTCACTGTATTTGCAGCTACCACTTCTGCAGGAAGGTTATTCCATGCATCCACTACTCTCTCAGTAAAGTAATACTTCCTCGTATTACTTTTAAACCTTTGCCCCTCTAATTTAAAACTGTGTCCTCTTGTGGTAGTTTTTCTTCTTTTAAATATGCTCTCCTCCTTTACTGAGTTGATTCCCTTTATGTATTTAAAAGTTTCTATCATATCCCCTCTGTCTCTTCTTTCTTCCAAGCTATACATGTTAAGGTCTTTTAACCTTTCCTGGTAAGTTTTTTCCTGCAATCCATGTACTAGTTTAGTAGCTCTTCTCTGAACTCTCTCTAGAGTATCTATATCCTTCTGGAGATATGGCCTCCAGTACTGCGCACAATACTCCAAGTGAGGTCAGTGTTCTGTACAGCGGCATAAGCACTTCTCTCTTTCTACTGCTTATACCTCTCCCTATACATCCAAGCATTCTGCTGGCATTTCGTGCTGCTCTATTACATTGTCTTCCCACCTTTAAGTCTTCTGAAATAATTACTCCTAAATCCCTTTCCTCAGATACTGAGGTCAGGACTGTGTCAAATATTCTATATTCTGCCCTTGGGTTTTTACGCCCCAGGTGCATTATCTTGCACTTATCCACATTAAATTTCAGTTGCCAGAGTTCTGACCATTCTTCTAGTTTTCCTAAATCCTTTTCCATTTGGCGTTTCCCTCCAGGAACATCAACCCTGTTACATATCTTTGTGTCATCAGCAAAAAGACAAACCTTACCATCGAGGCCTTTTGCAATATCACTTATGAAGATATTAAACAAAATTGGTCCCAGTACAGATCCCTGAGGTACCCCACTGGTAACATGACCTTGTTCTGAATGTTCTCCATTGACTACAACCCTCTGTTGTCTGTCACTCAGCCACTGCCTAATCCACTCAACAATATGGGAGTCCATGCTCAATGACTGTAGTTTATTGATAAGTCTTCTATGTGGGACAGTGTCAAAAGCCTTACTAAAATCTAGATATGCAATGTCTACTGCACCTCCACCGTCTATTATTTTAGTCACCCAGTCAAAAAAATCTATAAGATTTGTTTGACATGATCTCCCTGAAGTTAACCCATGTTGTTTTTCATCTTGCAATCCATGGGATTTAAGATGTTCCACAATTCTATCCTTTAATAGGGTTTCCATTAATTTGCCTACTATTGATGTCAGACTCACTGGTCTATAGTTGCTCGATTCCTCCCTACTACCTTTCTTGTGAATGGGCATGACATTTGCCAATTTCCAATCTTCCGGGACGACTCCTGTTACTAATGATTGGTTAAATAAATCTGTTAATGGTTTTGCCAGCTCACCACTAAGCTCTTTTAATAATTTTGGGTGTATCTCATCAGGACCCTGTGACTTATTTGTCTTCACTTTAGACAGCAATCTTAGAACGTCTTCCTCTGTAAAGACACATGCATCAAACGATTCATTAGTCATCCTTTCTAGTGGAGGTCCTTTTCCTTCTTTTTCTTCTGTAAAAACTGAACAGAAGTATTCATTAAGGCAGTCAGCTAGCCCTTTATTCTCTTCTACATACCTTCCGTCCTTTGTTTTTAATTTAGTTATTCCTTGTTTTAATTTCCTTTTTTCATTTATATATCTGAAGAATGTCTTATCCCCCTTTTTCATAGACTGAGCTAGTTTTTCTTCTGCCTGCGCTTTAGAAGTTCTTATAACTTGCTTGGCCTCTTTCTGCCTAATCTTGTAGATTTCCTTATCTTCATTGCTCTGGGTTTTTTTATAATTACAAAATGATAGCTTTTTATTTTTAATGATTTGGGCCACTTCTGCTGAGTACCACAGTGGTCTCTTCCTTTTTTTGCTTTTACTGACAAGTCTAATGCAATTTTCTGTTGCCTTCAATAATGCTCCTTTTAAGTAGTCCCATTTCTCCTGGACTCCATGTAATCCGTTCCAGTCTGATAAGGACTCATTTATGACTAATTTCATTTTTGAAAAGTCTGTTTTTCTAAAATCTAAAACTTTTGTTTTTGTGTGGTGGGACTCTTTCACGGTTCTTATATTAAACCACACTGACTGGTGATCACTAGATCCCAAGGTTTCGCCTACAATAACATCATATACCGAATCCCCATTTGTGAATACCAAATCCAAAATGGCCTCCCTCCGGTTTGGCTCCTCAACCACTTGTTGCAGAGACAACCCCAGTAGGGAATTTAGAATATCTGTACTCCTGGTAGAACTTGCTATTTTGGTTTTCCAGTTTATATCTGGAAGATTGAAATCTCCCATAATGATAACTTCTCCTTTCATTGTCATTTTAGCTATTTCTTCAACTAGTAGATCATCTAGTTCTTTAACTTGACCAGGTGGTCTATATATCACACCTACACGAGTTACTGCATGATTAGCAAACTGCAACGTAACCCAAACTGACTCTATGTTGGCCTCACTAACTTGTATTAGGTTAGATTTAATGCTATCTTTCACATACAGGGCCACTCCTCTTTTCTTGCCTTCTCTGTCTCTTCTGTATAAAGAGTATCCTGGTATGGTTATGTCCCAGTCATTTCTTTCATTAAACCATGTCTCCATAACAGCCACTAAATCTACATTCTCAGATGCCATTATTGACCCAAGTTCATTGATTTTTTTACCTAAACTGCGAGCATTTGTAGACAGGACTCTGAGCTTATCATTTCTTAACCTCTGTGCTTCTGACCTGTTCTGGCATTGTTTCGGGGGGCAATTGGACTCTTGTATTTTCACTCTTTTGCACCCCCCTTCCTAGTTTAAATACTCTTTCGCAAATTCTTGGAGTTGTTCACTAAGTACATTTGTTCCTTTGAGAGAAAGATGCAAACCATCTTTTTTGTACAGTTCCTTTCTATTCCAAGTAGAGCTATCATGAGAAACAAAGCCAAATCCTTGCTCTTGACACCACTGGAGTGATGAGACCAAGATAAATGTTTTTGGAACTGATGGCTTTAAAACTGTGTGGCGTCGCAAAGGTGAGGAGTACAAAGTAAAATGCATGGTGCCTACTGTGAAACATGGTGGTATCAGTGTTCTTCTGTGGGGCTGCATGAGTGCTGCTGGTGTCAGGGAGCTGTATTTCATTGATGGTAACATGAATTCACAGATGTACTGCTCTATATTGAAAGAGAAGATGCTACATTTACTCCGTGCCCTTGGTCGTCGTGCACTTTTCCAACATGAAAATGATCCAAAATACACATTTAAGGCCACCGTTGCATTTCCGAAGAAGAACAGGGTAAAAGTGATTCGGTGGCCAAGTATGTCTCCTGATCTGAACCCAATCAAACACCTTTGGGAAATTCTAAAGAGACAAGTTGAGCATCACTCTCCATCCAACATCCAGGCACTAAAAGAGGTCGTTCTTGAAGAATGGAAAAAGATAGATGGTGCAATGTGTCGCCAACTTGTTCATTCCATGCCTAGAAGACTTGGTGCTGTCTTTACAAATCATGGAGGTCATACAAAATACTAGATGCAGTAGTTTTTGTTGTGGGGTGTATTCATTTTTGCATCTAATTTGAGTAAAACGGAAGATTTTGTAATCTAAGTTATAATATTCAGTAAATAATATGTGTTGCGCTATCATTTATATCAAAATGCACTACATTTTTGGTAAGTTATAATATTAACCTTACATATCAAATGTTCTAAAAGACTCAGTTTTGTCAATATTTTTGAAATTGTTCTTGTGTACATTGAGATATTGATTAAAATCTTACTTTTCAGAAAGGATGTACTCATTTATGCTAAACATGATATATATATGTATATATATATATATATATATATATATATATATATATATATATATATACATATACATATACATATATATATATATGTATATGTATATATATATATAGATATAGATAGATATATATAGCTGTATATCTATATATAGATATATATATTTGGGGTACATCCCTGCATAAAATGCAGATTAGCCCATATCTTATCCCTTTAAAAGCCATGCAAACACAGAAAATACCTGTTTATCTGCCAGAAATGCACTTAGCTTCTAATTTCTTCTTATGCACTAACAGCGTATGTCTATTTGTACTGAAATTGCACGAAATGTCATTGGCCCTGCCCAGTCGTCTACTGAATTGTTAGGGTTAACATACTGTATACCTAACCTCAACTTTGAGAGAATCTGTGTAAATTCTTTATTTAGGGTTGAAAGGGTCCCATAGGGACACAGAAATAGGTCCGAACCCTTAGGTAGGGTTCATATGTGTGCAGTTTACTGTGGTATGCGTAAAATAAAAATAAAAACATTTGCTAAATTTTTTGTGCAGAAGACTGTGGGACCATTCACACAGCGCAGCCAACTGTGAAGCTGCAAGCAGTACAGTCAGCTGCCCACAGTTAAGATACCAGCACAGGGAACCCAAAAAATAGTGAAGAACTAGCCTGGGTGAGGACAGCGCTGGATCCCTGCACAGGTAAGTGTCCTATTATTAAAAGTCAACAGCCTCAATCCTCCTCTTCTCGGGTCAGCCACCAGTGCTCCTGGCTCCACCCCCCTGAACAGCACCCCCAATAGCAAGCCACTTGCTGTGGGAGCACTGGTGCATGCTCAGTCCTGAGCCCTGCTCTATGGGTCCATAATACACATAGAGCCGTGGTTTAGCCCCGCCCCCTCCTCTCTCTCCCCATTGGCTCACTGGCTGTGATTGACAGCTGTGGGAATCAATCTTCTATTACACAAACAACGTCACAGAAACCTGCACCATAAGAGTGACGTTGTTTGTATAAGAGAAGATTGACTGTCATCAAGAGGGAGATTGTCCACCTGCAGGTCGGATAGTGTGGGAACCAGATCGGGGCTAGGCACACACAACGGAGTGCTACTGAGGAGTGTCCATTCATCTCAAAGAGGGTCGTGGGGACATTTCAAGAAATATCAGTGGCTTGCATACTAGACGCTTGCACTTTAATGCTTCTTTTGGGTGTGGAAACATAGAAGGGGAGCACAGGGTGTTTTTACATAGATCACTGAAGAAAACTTTATTTGAAGCACTAAGCACTTTTTATATAATTTTTTTTTTTTCATTTTTTTCTTCATACATTATGGACTTTTCATGTATATGGACTTTTTATGCTTTAAGACACTAGCAGCAGTTACTTAAAGGCACAGTGCACATTTTTGATTCTGTAAAGGCATGGAGCATTTTAGGGTTCATGAATTTGATGTGGTTTATGTGATGGTTAATGATATTTAACACTTTATTATGAATTGATTTACAGTAATATATTATTGGGGTCACATAAACAGTAGCGCCCCACACATGTGAATGTGTTCTAGGCTACCCCTATTGGAGTTAACCACTTATGTAGGCAGCTACACGTGGAACCCCATATTTAAAAACCTTGGTGTGGGGCCTTCATTGTAGTTTTAAAAAAGCAGGATTTGTTTTTTATTTTTTTTACGATTACAACTTCTTTAAGGTCCCTTTTGCCATGTTATTCCTTAGTACATTCCATTTTCCCCCTACCGTGTGGGAGAATCTGAAATTTGGACAGTGTAAAAAGATGATCCTTTGGGTCAATCGGTTCCACTAACCAGAATTTTCTCCGGGTGTGTTTTATGCCTTATTCCTTTTTCACTTCCTGGGGGTTTCTCACCTACAGATGTATCCATTCCTCTACTCTTGTAGTCTAGTTCATTGGTACAGCCAGTTTCCCATGTCTGAGAACTCTCTCTGTCAGTTTCTGAAACTATTTCCGCTGATCTTCATCTGAAAGTCGCAAAATTTGTCTCCTTCAGAATAAATTGTGCTCCTCTTGTAACGGACTGGATAATTTACTCTCTGCTACGTGCCAACACTTTTTTTTTCCTACTCTCAAATATTGCTGTCAGAGAGTTCTCTGAATGTATCACAGAGGCTTTCCCAACTATATTTATTATTACACCTTCACTATATCTCCTTTAAGATTTTTTTAAAATGGATTGACAAGACCCTCTTTGTGGTAATTGCCAAGGAGATCATGGTCACTTAACCACTTTACCACCGGAGGATTTTGCTGTCTTACGTCCAGGCCACTTTTTGCGATTCGGCACTGTCAAATTTGTTAGATTTATTAATTATTTATATGGTAGCACTAATTTCACCTATTTTTCCATTCCATTTTTTATGTATATTTAATCAGCACTAGTCACTTTGATCTGCACCATATCACCTACAATTTTATTTGTATTATCGCTATTTATATTATTGTGTGTTTTTATATTTATTACCTATTTATTGGTCTAGTGCAATTGCCCATATTTATTTGGCTTCTAACAGCAACACACTTTGCCTATTGATCGATCTACAATTTTTGGCAGCGCCAACTTACCCTACTTCTTTATAACATTTGAATATAGCCTTTGTACTATATTTTTGGGGTAGGCTGCAGCCAACTTTTTCAGCTTCATCCACTTGCGCGGAATCTTTTACATATCATTGAGTGGCTATGTGTCTTCTTAAGTGACCTGATACAGAATCGTTTTTTCCCTATGCTAGAATCACTACTTAGATATTTGTATAGTGCAATCATATCTCCTCTTAGGCGTCTCTTCTGTGAGGAGAATAAGTTAAATGTATGTAGTCATTGCTCATAACTGAAGTCCTCAAGTCCCCTTATCAGCTTTGTTGTCCTTCTCTGAACTCTCTCCAGGTCCAGAACACCCTTCCTATGGATTGTAGACCAGGAATGGATTTCATATTTAAGTTGTGGCTGAACCAGAGTTCCATACAATGGTAGAATTATAGTTTTATCTCTTGGGGTGATATCCTTTCAAATGTATGCTAATGGTTGCTAGACTTGCTTGCTGCAGCAATTAGCAATTGCATGATAATTGCTAAGCCTGTGGTGTACAAGGACCTCAGATCCTTTTCCATCCTTGATTCCTCCAGAGATTCTTCCCCCTAGCATGTAACTTTCATTAATATTTTTAGCCCTCAATTGCATTTCTTTACATTTATCAATATTAAACCTAATTTCCCATGCAGCTGCCCTACTGTTTATTTTATCAAGATCTACCTGCAAGGTTGCTATATCCTGTTGTGAGTTTATTACATCTGAAAACACTCAAATGTAACAATTTTTTTTTTCGAACCTCTATATTATTTGTGTACACGTTAACCACTTTACCACCGGAGGATTTTGCTGTCTTACGTCTGGGCCACTTTTTGCGATTCGGCGCTGTGTGACTTTAACTGACAATTGTGGGGTCGTGCGACGCCGTACCCAAACGAAAGTTACGTCCTTTTTTTCCCATAAACAGAGCTTTCTTTTGGTGGTGTTTGATCACCTGTGCGATTTTTACTTTTTGCGCTATAAACAAAAAAAGAGCGTTCATTTTGAAAAAAAAACAATATTTTTAACATTTTTTTATATGAAATTCCCCCCCAAAAAATGTAAAAATCGAATTTTTTTAAATTTTTGGCCAATTTGTTTTCTGCTACCTATGTTTGGTAAAAAAAATCACAATAAGCGTATTTTGATTGGTTTGCGCAAAAGTTATTGCGTTTACTAACTAAGGGAAAGATTTCTGTCATTTTTGGTGTTTAACGCGTAATGGCGGCGATCTGCGATTTTTTTTGCGGGACTGCGACATTGTGGCGGACAGATTGGACCCTTGACTGACATTTTTGACACTTTTGGGGGGTACCAGTGACATTTCTACAGTAATCAGTGCTATAAATATGCACGGTTACTGTAAAAATGACACTGGCAGGGAAGGGGTTAACTTTATTGGAGAGGGAGGGGTTAATGTATGCCTGGTGCTTACTAACGTGTGTGGGGGGAGGTGACTGAGTGACACGGGGACAGATCTCATGTTCAGCTATGCTGAACACTGCAATCTGTCACTCCTTGTCACTTAGGAGATCCGCCCGCTCTGTTTACACAAGCGGGCGGATCTCCAAACTCGATTCCCCGATGATCGGGGAAGAGCAGCGGCGATCGACGCCGCTCCTCCCCTGGCCCGACTCCGGCTGTGACTGAAAACAGCGCTCGCGCGCCGCCTACAGGGCGAGGAGTCCAGCGACGTAGGTCTATGTCGCTGGACGGAATCGAGCCACTTTGCCGCAGTACAGTCAACGTGTGCGCTCCTGTAACCAGTTTTCTGTCCAGATACATACACTATCGTCAATGCCAACAGACCTATCAGACCTATTCAATTTGTAAATTAAGCCTTTACATGGTATCAAACGCTTTTTGTGAAGTTCAGATATACCGCGTCCACAGGCATTCATCTATCCAGATTCCAGCTTACTTTCTCATAGAATGGTAATAGGTTAGTCCAGCAAGGAGGATCCTTCATAAATTCATACTGATTACTATTATTTTCCTCCGAAAAATTGTGAATATACAGTGCATCCAGAAAGTATTCATAGGGTTTCAGCCTTATTCCAAAATGGATTAAATTCATTGTTTTCCTCACAATTCTACAAATAATACCCCATAATGACAGCGTGAAAGAAGTTTGTTTGAAATCTTTGCAAATTTATTGAAAACAGAAAAAAAAAAAAAAAATGTACATACTGTAAGTATTCACAGCCTTTGACATGACACTCAAAATTTAGGAAAATGTAGTTGATTGGACATGATTTGGAAAGACACACACCTGTCTATAAATGGGTCCCACAGTTAACAGTGCATGTCAGAGCACAAACCAAGCCATGGAGTCCAAAGAATTGTCTGTAAACCCTTTGAGACAGGATTGTATCTAGAGTTGCCACCTCATCCCTTCAAACCCAGACACATATTAATTACACTGGTTCTGTGGCTGATTAAGGTGGTAATTAAAGTGTTACTAAACCCAGAACCTGTATTTGCTATATCTGGTCTCCCACAGTACACAGGACATGGAAATGCAATTATTTGAGTAAATATAAACTGATAAATACCTTTTTTCATCAGCTGTATATAGCAGTTAGAGCAATCTTGTGATTTGTATCAGTGTGTGCTGAAAGATTGTAAGAGGAGTTTTCATTTCTCCCACGATTGTCCTATCAGGCTTCAAGACCCATAGCCCTCTGTCTGGACAGTGCTGATTGGCCCTGTGCTGATCACATGCAGGGCCGCTGATAGGGGGGAACCACCGGTCCTCTTGTAGAGGGCCCCACAGAGAGAGGGGGATTAGAGACTGATGACAATTGTGTCTCTCTTCTTCCAGCAGATGAAAGCTGGTCTCTACCCCCTCTCCCTGCTGCCAGCTTTCAGCTGCTAGGGGAAGAAAGACACAATTGTCATCTGTCACTAATACCCCTCCCTGTGTGGGCCCCCCTCTCAGCGCTGGCTCTGTTAGCTCTACTAGCTGAGTTTGTTATCTCTGTAACTTTGTTTCTCTCCCTGCAGTTCTTCCTATACTCCTAGTCCCGGCCTTTATATTTTTTTATCTCCTCCCCCCCTTTGCTCTGTCTTCCTGACACAGTCACAGTTGATCAGCTGCATTTCCATGTAGTGAAGAATTTACTGCTACACCGGTTCCTTAGCTGCCTTTCATCTTGCCCCAGTGCAGTTTAGTGTGCTTTATGTAGCCTGGCTTCTCACTACTCTCCCTCAGACTGCTTCCTGACCTATGCAACTTTGCTTCTTCTCCCCTACACTGTCAAAAAAATTACTTAGAGAGAATCATGGTGTATCCATAAAACAAAAGTACTTACCCCTAGAGGGCTTAACATAGAATTTGATTTGAACTGTTTTATTAGCAGTTTATAGATCAGTCTGGAGTAACTATTATTTGTTCCTCCTAAATTATGTTAATATGTCAGTATTAGTAGTTTTTTGTTTATACACAGTTTAGTAGTAGATGTATCCAATGGTGGGCTTACATATATTAAAGGGTGATCTAGATATATTTTATTTATTTTTTTAAATATTTTTATGCTTCATTTAGAAGCTATGTGAATTATATATGGAGTACATGGGGCTATGTGCTATCATATATAACCATATGATGTGGGTTATAGGGGGAATGAGGAGGACAGGGGGTAGGGTGTTAGCAAGGTTGCAGTGGGGTGCCTGGTGTGATGAGGATGACAGGAGGTAGGGTGTTAGCAAGGTGACAATGGGGTGTCAGGTGTGATGAGGACGACAGGGGATAGGTTATTAGCAAGGTTGCACTGGGGTGCCAGGTGTGATGAACATGAGGATGAGAGGGGGTAGTGTATTAGGAAGGTTGCAGTGGGGTGCTAAGTGTGATGAAGATGATGCTGCTCCCTGACATCCACAGGTGTTTTCAATACCTGATTGAAAACACTTCAATGAACCTCTGTTCTTCAGAGTGGTAGTCTTTAAGGGGTTGAATAATTGTGTCAATGAAGAATTCACAAAAGAAACATTTACTACTGTATTACAAAACCAATTGATGTCATTTTAGTTGCATATGGTTCTTTATGAAGTCCTTGTAGGATTTCATTCTGAATACAATTACAAATGTACACTAAATTCCCTAAAACCCTTTACAGCATTGGGGGTTGAATAATTTTGAACACAGCTGTATATGTTCTTTCATAACAAAAGGGCTTTGCTTATGTATGGCTATAGCCACACCTCCAGATTTAGGCCGTGGGGAGATGCTAAGATACCTTATAGAGGTAATGGGGTAGGTAAGGGACAGAGTCAGTGTGAAAATAGTTCTCCTGCAATAGAAGAATATGTGCCCCCAGATGCTTCGTCCCAAACCACAACTTACTGCGTTTACAAGGCGATCTCAAACCACGGAGATTGTACGATACAACCTTCAGAGAAGCCATGGTGGGGGAGCTGAGAGAGACCTGCAACAGACCAAACTATAGGGCTGTAAGTACTGAGAAAACAGAAAACATATAAATACCGAAAAAAACAAAAAACCTCAAACATTTAGGAAAAAACAAAGCTCGGAGAAAGTATCCGAGTATCCAATCTCCACTAATCGGAGGCCTCCATCCAGCCTTCTGGCCAAAAGAGGAATGGGGGTCAGCAATCAGGGTGAGGTCTCAAGTAGGGGACATAACTCCAAGGAGTTGGCCTATTGGGGGTAGGTGACGCAGCACCCAGTGCAGGCTCAGCAGAAGGCCCGCTGTTGAGCAAGTTCAAATCTACAACCTGTCAAGGTCTTACCTTGCCCTCCTGTTGGCAGCCATCTTGGACATGCGCAGACTGCTGCCTTTTGTAGACTTTGATTGTATTATCACTTGCCTGCTGCCTGGGCGGACAGTGATGATGCTGCACACCTGACTATATCTATCACCTGATGGGTTGCAGTCCTTGCCCTTTTGTTTATGCTCCAAGGTGCATCTCTGCTAGCAGTCTTCTATTTTCCGTGTTCCTCCGTGTATGACCTAGCTTAGCTGACAACTCTCCTGGCTCTCGACCCGGCATCAGCAGACTACCCGTTTCTGGACTCGACTCCGGCTTGGATGACTACCTGCTTCTGGACTTGACCCCGGCTTGTTCTTGTTCCCACTTCCTCACTCTTGCTGTGCATTTATTATTGTTTGCTCCAATAAACTGCTTTATTTTAACTGCATCCCCATGTGGTCTTGTTTCCTGGCACCCTGACAGTACTCAAGGGCCATGGATCCTGACGATGCAGGTGTTTCTGCGCTCCCATGCTGGTTACCAGGCTCGATCAACAAGATCCCCTTTTGGGTCATTTCGCTCAGGAATTGCAGACGTTGTTTGCACGCACAAAGCACCTTGCTCCTGGTGCTGCTAAGCTGCTGCTCCTGTTGCCGCTCCTGCAGTTGCAGCTGGAGTGGCTGTTACCAGAGGGATGACTGGTTCAGCCCCCCTCCCACAGCGCTATGGGGGTGATCTGAGTCAGTGTCGTGGCTTCCTAAACCAACTGGGCATTTATTATGAGATGGTTCCTCAGGCGTTTCCTTCTGACAGGTCCAAGGTGGGCTTCCTAATCTCATTGCTCTCAGACAAGGCCTTGGCCCTGGCGAATCCCTTATGGAAAAACGATAATCCTGTGATACTCGATTACCTGAGTTTTGTTGCCTCCTTTCATAGGTTATTCGATGTGCCTACTTGCTCTGCGTCTGCTGCTAAGCTGCTCTTGTCCATTCAACAGGGTACACAAACTGTTGCCGAGTATGCCATCGAATTTCGTACCCTGGTAGCAGAGGTGGGCTGGAATAATGAGACTCTGGTTGCGGTCTTCTCTTATGGTGTTTCTGATGCATTGAAGGATGAGATTGCGGCTAAAAATCTCACTGACAAGCTCGAAGCTCTCACATTTCCTTCCTGAATTTGACCGATACCAGGCTCAGGGAGAGACCATTGTTTAAGGAGCACCTGCAGAGGCCTCCTACCAGATTGGCTCCTACGTTTTCTTTCTCACCCATTCCTCCCTCACCTCCTGGGGATGGTGCGTCTGGCTGTGAACCGATGCAGCTAGGGCTCATTTGCCTTTTCAAGACTGAGCGGGCCTTTAGGAAGAGGGAGGACCGATGCCTGTATTACGGTCTTGGTGGGCATTTCCTGAAATCTTGTCCGACCCATCCGGGAAATGCTCGCACCTAAGGTCCTATCGGGGGGCAGATCTTAGGTGGAATTTCCTCATCCCCAGTTTCCCATAAAGATAAACCGCTAATCACAGTTGTCCTCTCCTGGGCAGTGGGTTCGGTGGTTACTCAGGCATTGGTAGACTCCGGTGCTTACGGTTATTTTATTTACAGTACGTTTGCTACTGCGAATTCCATACCCTTGCAGCCTCTTGTGTCTCCACTAGTTATCGAGGCGATTGATGGCAGACCCCTGCACCTGGCACAGGTTTCGGTTGATATGGCGATAGCGGCTGTTCACAGGGAGTCGACCTGTTTCTGGGTTATTTCGTCCCCACACTACTCCGTTGTTTTGGGGTACCCTTGGCTTCAGAAACACAATCTAACCTTTGATTGGCAGTCGGTCGAGATCCTCTCTTGGTCTCCACAGTGTGGCGTTGTTTGTATCCATGGGCCTGTAAAGGTACTTTGTACCTCCTTGGATTCAGTGTTGCTTACTGAATAATGTGAGTATCAAGATGTATTTGACAAGGTGTGCGCTGGTACTCTTCCTCCTCATCATCCGCACAATTGTGCCATAAACTTGCAACTTGGTGCCATTCCCCCATGTGGCAGGGTTTATTCCCTCTCGATTGCAGAGAATAAGTCCATGGAAGAGTAAGTTGCGGATGTGCTTGCCCAGGGGCACATTCGCAAGTCCATTTCTCAAACAGGTGCCGGTTTTTTCTTCATAAAGAAAAAAGGGGGCGAGGTGAGACCTTGCATTGATTATAGGGGCCTCAATTGCATCACGGTCAAGAATGCATACCCGATTCCATTGATTACTGAATTGTTCGACTGCCTCAAAGGAGCAACGGTCTTTACCAAGCTTGACCTAAGGGCCTCGTATAACCTCATAAGGATCAAGGAGGGCGACGAGTGGAAGACCGCATTTAATACCAGAACCGGTCATTACGAATCTCTGGTGATGCCCTTTGGCTTGTGCAATGCACCCGCTGTATTCCACGAGTTCATCAATGATGTCTTTCGTGATATGTTGCAGCAATGCGTGGTAGTCTATTTGGACGACATCTTGATTTACTAGGACTCCATTGAATCAAACTACCTGGATGTCAGACGGGTGCTGCAACGTTTACGCGAGAATGGGCTTTTCTGTAAGCTTGAGAAATGTGAATTCCACCTGTCTCAGGTTGCCTTCTTGGGCTACATAATTTCTGCTGAAGGGTTCTCCATTGACCCTCAGAAGGTTTGGGCTGTTCTACAATGGCCTAGCCCCAGTGGTCTCGGTTCCATTCAGCGTTACCTTGGGTTTGCCAACTACTATCGCAAATTTATCAGGAACTTTTCCTCTTTGGCCAAACCTATCTGACCAAGAAGGGCAGCGATTCCCACAATTGGACGCTTGCTTCCATCCAAGATTTCAAGGCCCTCAAGTCTGCTTTCGCTTCAGCTCCTATTCTGTCTCATCCCAATCCTGGTTTGCCCTTTGTCCTAGAGATGGATGCGTCTAAGACGGGAGTAGGCGCCCTCCTGTCTCAGCGTCAGACACCTGATGGACCCTTACTTTCTTGTGGGTTCTACTCCACGAAGCTGTCTCCAGCTGAATGCAATTTCGAGATTGAAGACAGAGAGGTCTTGGCCATTATCCTGGCTGTCAAAGAGTGGAGACACTTGCTTAAAGGTTCTGTGGTTCCAGTTCCAAACCAATCAAAATACACTTTTTGCGATTTTTTTAACAAACATATGTAGCATAAAACAAATTGGCCTAAAATGTTAATAAATTTTGATTTTTAAATTTTTTTGGGGAATTTCATATAAAAAAATGTGAAAAATATTGTTATTTTTGCAAAATTGAGGGTCTTTTTTTGTTTATAGCGCATGATCAAAAAATCGCACAGGTGATCAAATACCACCAAAAGAAAGCTCTGTTTGTGGGAAACAAAGGACGTCAAATTCGTTTAGGTACAGCGTCGCACGACCGCGCAATTGTCCGTTAAAATCACGCAGTGCCGATTGGCAAAATAGGCCCTGGTCAGGAAGGGGGTAAAATCTTCCGGGGCTTAAGTGGTTAAAGCCCACTCTCTTTGCCACAGCACATTTGCATTACATGAGCGGTCAGAGCTGGATACAAACTTTACAATTTTTTTTACCTCTGACTGCGGCAATTTTTTTTTCTACCTTTGACTGATTTTTTCTTCAAAGCCATTGAGGGACACAGATCCCACTTCTCTGTGTTATGGCCTTATGTACTGTACTACTCGCTCACAGGGTTATACAGGAACAGGATTACATTTTTTTTTGGCAGTGGCTAAATCCCCTGTAAGCAGGCTAAGAATCATCCCATCCACCTCAATTCCCATATCCCTCAATGGACTGCAAGAAAAAGATTTGATCTGATCTTTAATAAATATATGGTCGAGGAAAGCCTAAGTCCCCGTTCACACTGGGGCGACCTGTCAGGCAACCTGGTGGCCTGACAGGTCGCCTGGCATAGAGAAGCTGTGGACCCGTTCTAATAGGAGCGACAAAAGTCGCTCCGACTTAGAAAAAGGGTCCAGAGCTTCTTTGGGGCGACCCGGAGCGACCTGCATAGACTTCAATGTTATGAAGTCCGTGCCAGCCGCTGTGAGGTCGCCACGGGAAGTCGGATCGCCCCAGTGTGACAGTAAATCACTTGAGTCAATAGTAAGGTTCTTGTATATTTGCAAACCTTAAATGTCCCTGTCTAAATTTTCTAAAGATCTGTCCCCCTAGAACTGATATTTCAGGTTTCAATAGATGTTGAGTTGCTAATAGCAGCTTTTTTATGTTCTTGCTTTTACCATTTTTATCTATATCAGAGAATGCAGCTAGAAACACTCATGTCATAGGAGGAATAGTACAATTTAAGGGCGGAGGAGGAACAGAGATGTTACCTTTTGTCACTGAGATTCACAGAAGAGGCAAAATGCCTGATGGTGATTTAGCTCTCCAACTCTACTGATATCCAACATATTAGAGCTTGTTCACACTTGCTCAAAATACTCACACTTATAAAATACGCCTATAGCGTTAATAGGTGCGATTGATAAGCATTTATTAAGCATTAAAAATGCTCCCTCAAATGTGCTATGCGTGTTTGCTGCTCGGCTGACAAAACGTTTTTGGCATGTTAAAACTGCAATACAAATGCCTATTAGGCTGGGTTTACACATCTGGTGTGAATTTCTCCTATGTTTTCACTGCAAATTGCAGCTGTTCAGATACAATTTAGAGGTGGTTCAGATGCCAATTTTTAGAGCAGGCGGCCACCGGCATCTTTAACCATAGCTGGTTGTTAAGGAGCGGCCGGAAAGCCGGCCGCTGCTTCCTTAAAGGATGACTTATCAGCTGTCAGCGGGGTTACATAGTTTGTGAGGTTGAAAAAAGACATCCAGTTCAACCTATAATGTGTATGTTTGCTGTTAACCGTACATTGTATACCCCTGTATTTTGTGGTCTTTAAGGTGACTGTCTAATAATTTTGAAACTATCGATGCTCCCTGCTGATACTTCTGCTTGTGGAAGAGAATTCCACATCCTTACTGCTCTGACAGTAAAGAACCCCTTACGTATTTTAAGGTTAAACTGTTTTTCCTCTAGTTTTAGTGAGTGGCCACGTGTCTTATTGTATTCCCTTTCTCTGAAAAGTTTGTTCCTTATGCTAGGGTCATCCCCAGTACAGTATTTGTACATTGATATCATATCCCCCCTCAAGCGTCTCTTTTCCAGAGAGAATAAGTTCAATGCTTGTAGTCTTTCCTCATAGCTGATGTCCTCCATTCCCCTAATTATTTTTGTTGCCTTTCTCTGGACTCTCTCCAGTACCAGCACATCCTTTCTACCACCACATCCTTCCTGAGGACCGGTGCCCAGAACTTAACCGAATACTCCAGATGTGGCCGGACCAGGGTCTTGTAGAGTGGGAGAATAATCTCTTTATTTCTGGAGTGAATACGCTTTTTTATACATGCCAGTATTTTGTTGGCTTTGCTTGCAGTGGCTTGACATTGCATGCTACTGCCAAGCCTGTTGTCCGCTAGTACCCCCAGGTCCTTTTCCATCTTAGATTCCCCCAAAGGTTCCCCCCTAGTGAGTAGCTTGCTTTCGTGTTTCTGACGCCCAAGTGCATTACTTTACATTTTTCAACATTAAACCTCATCTGCCATGTAGTTGCCCACCCAATTATTTTGTTTGGATCCGCTTGTAAGGTTTACACATCCTGCATAAAATATATTGGCATGCTTAGTTTAGTATCATTCCTTAAATACCAAGATTGTGCTCGATATCCCCTCCTCTAGGTTGTTTATGAATAAATTAAACAGGATTGGTCCCAGGACAGAACAGAACCTTGGGGGACCCCACTTTCCACATCCGCCCAATCCGAGTACTCCCAATTTATCACCACCCTCTGGACTCACCCCTGGAGCCAGTTCTCTATCCAGGTACTCCCCCTATGGTCCATACCTATGTACCTTAGTTTGTACAGTAAGCGTTTGTAGAGAACTGTGTCAAATGAGTTTGCAATGTCCAGATACACCACATCCACAGGCTTTCCTTTGTCTAGATGGCAACTCACTTCATTTTAGAAGGTTAATAGATTGGTCTGGCAAGAACGATTTTTCATGAATTCATGCAGATTACTACTACTAATACCGTTTTCATTACTATAGTCTTGTATCTAGTCTCTTAACATCCCCTCCAAAATCTTGCAGACTACTGATGTTAGACTGACCGGCATGTAGTTACCCGGGATATATCTCGGCCCTTTTTTAAATATTGGTACCTAGTTGGCTTTTTTCCAATCAGCTGGCACCATATCCGTCTGTAGACTATCCTTAAAGATCAAGAATAATGGTCTGGCTATCACCTGGCTGAGCTCTTTAACCACTTGCCTACAGTGCACTTTCACCCCCTTCCTGCCCAGACCGATTTTCAGCTTTCAGCGCTCTCACACTTTGACTGAGAATTACTCAGTCATGCAACACTGTACCCATACAAAAATTGTGTCCTTTTTTTCACACAAATAGAGCTTTCTTTTGATGGTATTTGATCAATACTGGGTTTTTTATTTTTTGTGCTATAAATAAAAAAAGACTGAAAATATCGTGAAAAAACGCATTTTTCTTTGTTTCTGTCATAAAATTTTGCAAATTATTCATTTTTCTTCACAAATTTTGGCCAAAATTTATACTGCTACTTATCTTTGGTAAAAATAACCCAAGTAAGTGTATATTATTTGGTCTTTGTGAAAGTTATAGAGTCCACAAGCTATGGTGCGAATCATTGAAAATTGATCACACTTGCTCACACCTGATGTACTGAAGGCCTATCTCATTTCTTGAGACACTAAAAAGTCAGGAAAGTACAAATACCCCCCAAATGACCCCTTTTTGGAAAGTAGACATTCCAAGGTATTTAATAAGGGGCATGGAGAGTTTTTTGAAGTTGTCATTTTTTCCCACAACTCTTTGCAAAATGAAGATTTTTTTTTTTTTTTTTTTTTTACAAATTGCCATATTAACAGGTTATTTCTCTCACACAGCACATGTATACTTGCAACTACACCCCAAAACACATTCTACTACTCCTCCTGAGTATGGCGATACCACATGTGTGAGACTTTTTCACAGCCTGGCCACATACAGAGGCCTAACATTCAAGTAGCCCCGTCCGGCATTCTAGGAGCACAAATTACACATTTAATTTCCTGACAACCTATCGCACTTTTGAAGGCCCTGGAGCACCAGGACAATGGAAACCCCCATAAAATTACCCCATTTTGGAAAGCAAACAGCCCAACGTATAATTTTTGAGGCATAATGAGTCTTTTGAATATGTCATTTTTTTCCACAAGTTTTTGGAAAATGTGGAAAGAAAATGAAAACACATTTTTTTTTACACAAAGCTGTCCATTTATGCAATATTTCTAACACATAGCATGTACATAGCAAAAATTGCACCCCAAAATACATTCTGCTATTCCTCCTGAGTATGGCGATACCACATGTGTAACACTTTTTCACAGCCTGGCCACACACATAGGCCTAACATCCAAGTAGCGCTTTACACAAAGTTGTCCATTTATCCACTTTAAGACTGGGCCTATTTTTGACACTTGGTGTTTACAAGCTAAAATCATTTTTTTTGCTAGAAAATTACTTGGAACCCCCAAACATTATATATTTTTTTTTAGCAGAGACCCTAGAGAATAAAATGGAGATCGTTGCAATATTTTTTATCACACCATATTTGCGCAGCAGTCTTCCAGATGCGATTTTTTTGAAAAAAATTCACTTTTTTTAACTAAAAAATAAGAAAACAGTAAATTTAGCCCAATTTTTTTCCATAATGTGAAAGATAATATTACGCCGAGTAATTAGATACCCAACATGTCATGCTTCAAAATTGCGCATGCTCACAGAATGGCGCCAAACATTGGTACTTAAAAATCCCCATAGGCAACATTTTAAAAATTTCTGCAGGTTACTAGCTTAGAGTTACAGAGGAGGTCTAGGGCTCAAATTATTGCTCTCGCTCTAACGATCGCGGCGATACCTCACATGTATGGTTTGAACATCGTTTACATATGTGGGCGGGAATTGCGTATGCGTTTGCTTCTGCGCGCGAGCTAACGGGGACAGGGCGCTTTAATTTTTTTTTTTTTTTTTTTTTCCTATTTATTTTATTTATTATTTTTTTATTTTTACACAGTTTAAAAAAAAAAAATGTTTTGATCATTTTTATTCCTATTACAAGGAATGTAAACATCCCTTGTAATAGAAATAGGCATGACAGGTCCTCTTTATTGTGAGATCTGGGGTCAAAAAGACCTCACACCTCACAACTACACTAAAAAAGAAAAGAAAAAAAAAAAATTGTTGAAAGAGGAAAAAAAAAAAAGAAAAAAAAAAGCGGCCCTTTAAACCGGTTGCTAGGCAACGTCTTTTGACGTAGCTCCGGTCCTCCAAGACCATAGAGTTGAGTGAGGGCCATCTTGCCCTCACTCGACTTCCTGTCTCTGAGGATCCGGGACCGGATAGTTTTCCCCGCTGCCGGCTGGTCCGGTAAGCTGGGAAAACGTCTGGGACGCGGCAGGAGGGGGGGGGGGCACCTCTTCCCCTGCACCGTAAGGGTAATTCCGCGGTGAATCCGCCACTGGGACCACCCTTATCTGAAAGCCGACCGCCCGCCGTTTCAAAAAATACCGGGGTTATGGGGGCTATCTGCTGCCATAACCCCAGTATTTAGCTTTTAATGGCCGACGCATATAGTCGTTAGGCGGTCAGTAAGTGATTGCATGCATATGGCAAACAGGTGACGATGACTGATGGGGTGACAGGTGACAATGACTGATGGGGTGACAGGTGACAATGACTGATGGGGTGACAGGTGACAATGACTGATGGGGTGACAGGTGACGATGACTGATGGGGTGACAGGTGACGATGACTGATGAGGTGACAGGTGACGATGATTGATGAGGTGACAAGTGACGATGATTGATGGGGTGACAGATGACAATCACTGACGGGGTGACATGTGACGATGATTGATGGGGTGACAAGTGAGGATCACTGATGGGGTGTCAAGTGACGATGATTGATAGGGTGACAGATGACGGTGACTGATGGGGTGACAGGTGCGGATGACTGATGGGGTGACAGGTGACGGTGATTGATGGGGTGACAGGTGACGGGCGATGGTCACTGATGGGTGACAGGTGACGGGCGATGGTGCACGGCGGTACTGATGGCAGTCTCTGGTGACCGGTGAATTTTAGGCTACGTTCACATGTGAGCGTAGCTATCACGGGCAGAATCGCTGCGATTCTGCCCGTGATCCAGAAATCATTGCAAATTGCGGGACGCCTGTGCGTTGCCCGTGATTTGCAATAGCACCCCAAACGCTGTGCGATGTTGCTGCGATTTCCGCCTGCCGAATTGAGGTAACATCACGCAAACAACGCATGACGCCCCAAAGAAGCTCTTGTACCTTTTTTGGGCGTCATGCGTTGTTTGCGCGATGTTACCGCGATTCGGCAGGCGGAAATGGTGGCAACATCGCACAGCGTTTGGGGTGCTATTGCAAAAAACGGGCAACGCACAGGCGTCCCGCAATTTGCAATGATTTCCGGATTGCGGGCAGAATCGCGGTGATTCTGCCTGCGATCGCTGCGCTCACATGTGAACGTTATGGGTGTCAATTTCTGGGCACTGATGAGGTGACTGTTGGGTGACAGGTGACATTGGGGGGGGGGCTGAGGACTGTGTGGGGGGACCTTTATTAGTGTGATTTTACTTTTACATGTGTACAGAGCAGTAACTCACTATTTCTAGCTCTTCTCCCCTCATACTGGAAACTGTATGAGGAGAGAAGAGCTAGTAACACTGAGTTACTGCTCTTTGTTTACATTTTCTGATCGGCTGTGAATGGATTCACAGCCGATCACATAGTAAACAGTCACTATCAGTGACTGTTTACTACTGCCGGTGACAGCTGTGTTCCTACGGAACACAGTGCCACCGACATGACCGCGCTGCGCGCTCCCGATCGCGCATGCGCGGTCATCTCCCGGCCGCCTCCATTGTGATCGGCTGTGTCATTGGAACACAGCCGATCACGTGGGAAACAGCCACGCCCAGTGGCTGTTTCCCCCCTGCCGGTGACGGGGGTGTCCCGGGGACACCCCGACACCGGCAGTGCACGGCGGCGCGCCCGCGATCGCGCGCCTGCCGTGCATTTCCTGGGTCACGTCATATGACGTCCGCCCAGGATAATAGCCGCACCGTCCCGCCGTCATATGACGGCGGGCGGGCGGTAAGTGGTTAAGAACCCTTGGGTGTAAGCCATCTGGTCCTGGTGATTTATTTATGTTAAGTTTCTCTAGTTTTGTTCGAAGTCTATCCTCTGTTAGCCATGGGGGTACCTATTGATGTGTATTATTTAGTTTTGCATTACATGCTGGGTTAGTGTAGCCCCCCAATTCTTTTGTGAAGACTGAAGAGAAGACATAATTTAACACTTTCGCCTTCTCTCTGTCCTCTGTGGCCAGCTTCCCTTCATCATCTTTTATGGGGCCAATGTGTTCTGATCTCGCTTTCTTACTATTTATATACTTAAAGAATTTCTTGGGTTTTTTTTTTACTCTCTTCCGCTATATGTATCTCGTGTTCTATTTTAGCCGCCTTGATTTCGCCTTTACATTTCTTATTGCACTCTTTATATTTTTTGAAGACCTTTTCTTTAGTATTAATATGCATTTTTATTTTGGAGTTTAGCCACCCAGGGCTTAGTTTTGCTCTTTTAAATTAATTTCCCTTTGGGATGCACTGGCCAATCCCTTTGTTTAGTATGCTCTTGAAGCACTCCCATTTTTCCTCTGTGTTCTTTATTCCCAGGGTTCTATCCCATTTGATATTTTTTAGCAAAGAGCGCAGTTTTGGGAAGTTGGCTCTTTTGAAATTCAGTGTCCTTATATTACCCTATGATTAATACTGAAACGAATTGATTAATAACTATGATTAATACTGAAACGAATTGACCTATGGTCACTGTTTCCTAAGTTGTCCCGTATTTCTATATTCGTGAGCAGGTCTGTATTGTTGGTAATCAGTAGGTCAAGTACCGCATTGTTTCTTGTCGGTGCGTTCACCATCTGACCCATAAAATTGTCCTGCAAAACATTTAGGAACTGCCAAGCCTTGGATGAATGCGCGGTTCCTTCTGCCCAGTCTATATCTGGATAATTAAAGTCCCCCATTATAATGACGTTTCCCATCCTTGCTGCTAATCCAATCTGTGAAAATAGGTCCGCCTCCCCCTCCTCCCTCTGGTTTGGGGGCCTATAGCATACACCCAATGTTACTTTCCCCATGGTGCCTTCCCTTTGAAGTTCTACCCATAGGGATTCTACCTCGTCCATAGCTCCATTATTAATATCATCCCTCATATTTACCTGCATTGTTCTTAATATACAGACACACCCCTCCCCCTTTTTTACCTTCGCTATCTCTGCGATAAAGGGAATACCCCTGAATGGTTGCCAGCCAATCATGAGAGCTGTCGAACCAAGTCTCTTCAATCCCCATAAAGTCTAAGTCCTCCTCATACATCAGCAGCTCCAGCTCTCCCATCTTGTTGGCCAGGCTTCTAGCATTGGTATACAAACCTCGTAATTTTGTTCGGTTGCATACTATATCCTCATTTGATGTTGTTTTTAGGCTGCTCTTATGATTTTTCCCCATACCAACCTTGGATTTAGGAACTCTGAATACCCTACCGCAAATGTCCCCATTTGTGCCTGCTGAACCTTGCTACCTGCTGGCTAATTCTACAACTGTACCCTTTCTTTTCTACAGCTGTCAGTGGGTTTCTCACTGACAGCTGAATGTAAAAAGAAAAACACATTGCCAGCAATAATAAATTGTGAATAAAACATTGTAGGGAGCCCCTCCCCCCCAATCCATACCAGTCTCTTTCCAATCTGGTATGGATTTTAAGGAAAATCCCATGGCAAAATTAAAAAAAGGAGAGAGAGAGAAAAAAAAACATTAGTGTTGAGTGCCCCCACAAATCCATAGCAGACCCTTATCAGAGCATGCAGCCTTGGAAGAAAGGAAAGGAGAGGGGGGGAGCAAGCCCTCCTCCTAAACTATACCAGGCCACATGTTCTCAACATGGAGAGGTGCTTTGGGGCAGGGGGGCCCTTCCCCCCGCCCCAGAGCACCTTATCCACATGTTGATGGGGACAAGGGCCTCTTCCCCACAAACCTGGGCAGTGGTTGTGGGGGGCAGGGGGCTTATTAGAATCTGGAAGCCCCCTTTAACAAGATCCTGCCCCCCCCCTTGTGAATGAGTTTTGGGTACATTGTACCCCTACTCATTCACCAAAAAAGTGTGAAAAAGTAATAAAAATCCTTTATTAAAAAAACAAAAACAATGTCCCCCGCTGTAGATCCATTGTCAATCACGATGCCCGCCACCACAACCCGACAAAATAAAAAGCTCTGCTCCCGCTGTCTGTCATTTCTCAAATAGGTAAGGGGCGGGGCCACCACACGACGTCAACTGGTGGAACTGCCCCCTTGCGACATCATTGACAGGTGCACGCGGGGTTGGTAGACTGTAAAAAAATCTGAAATTGCCAAGTTTGCACCATGGGATAGAGGTTTTTTTTTTTTTTACACACACACACACACGTAAAAATACACACTTCCAGCCCAGAGTTTTAGGATCCTTTCACACGAACAATTCCATCCCATCCACCTACCCATGTTGAGAACATGTGGCCTGGTATAGTGTCAGTTTTTCAGGCGGACCTGATTGGATGCCCAATGCATTTCTATGGGGCAGCGGATGTCAGCGGTAACATCTCAAGAGCTGCCACCCGCCTGCTCAGCGGGGATTGGCGGATCAATCCCTCCTGAGCAGAACAGAGTCCATCGGTGGATGCGGACTGTGTGAAAGGACCCTTAGTCCTTTCAGTGCCATGACAGGCCGAATAGGTCATTAACACAAATAAATCACCAGGCCCGGATGGCGTACATCCGAGAGTATTCAAAGAACTTAGTAAGGTTAGATCTAGACCACTGTTCCTGATCTTTGCTGACAGTATTATGACAAGAAATGTACCAGGGGACTAGAAGGAAAGCTAACGTGATACCGATATTCAAAAAAGGCCAGAGGCATGTCCCGGGAAATTATAGGCCTGTCAGTCTGACATCGATAGTAGGTAAACTTCTGGAGGGGATGATAAGGGACTATATTGTAGAGTTTGCTAAAGACAACAACATCATCAGCAGTAATCAGCACGGGTATACAAATGGGCATTCTTTTTAAACCAATCTCTTAACATTCTATGAGGAGGTGAGCTGTGAGCTAGATAGGGGGAGACCAGTGGATGTGGTGTACCTGGATTTTGCTAAGGCGTTTGATACAGTTCCCCACAAGCGCTTAATTTATAAAATAAGGTCTGCAGGCATCGACCACAAGGTTTGCTCTTGGATACGGAACTGGCTAAAAGGGCATGTCCAAAGGGTGGTAATAAATAGCACATACTCAGACTGGTCTGGGGTGGTAAGTGGAGTCCCCCAAGGCTCAGTCCTGCAACCAACCTTGTTCAATTTATTCATAAACAGCATTGAGGATGGGATCAGTAGTTCTATATCAGTCTTTGCAGATGACACAAAATTGGGCAGGGCAATAACTGCACAGCATGAAGCAGATATCCTACAGAGTGACCTAAACAAAATAACAGAGTGGGCAATGACATGGCAAATGAGGTTTAATGTGGAGAAGTGTAAGGTTTTGCACTTGGGGACTAAAAACATAAAAGCACAATACACTTTAGGGTGGAAGCAAAAATGGAGAAAGATCTGGGAGTCTTAGTAGAGGATAGACTAGGCAATAGCATGCAATTTCAAGCGGCAGCTGCCAAAGCAGGCAGAATATTGGTATGTATAAAGAAAGGGATGTATTCCAGAGATAAAACTATAATCCTACCACTTTATAAAACTCTGGTCCGACCGCATCTGGAGTATTCTGTCCAGTTCTGGTCGCCAGTCCTCAGGATGGATGTGTTGGAGCTGGAGAGAGTCCAGGGAAGGGCAACTAAACTAATAAGGGGATTGGAGGACCTTAATTAAGAAGAGCGTCTACAATCGCTTGATTTATTCTCCCTGGAGAAGAGACGTCTGAGAGGGGACATGATAGCAATTTATAAATACCTCAATGGTGATCTCAGCATAGAAAAAAAAGCTATTCAGTCGAAAGGATTGCATGAGGACTCGAGGGCATACAATGCGATTAGAGGAGAAGCGTTTTAACCTCAGGCAACGCAGGGGGTTCTTTACTGTTAGGGCTACAAGATTGTGGAATTCTCTACCACAAGAGGTGGTTTCTGCGGGAAGTATGGCTACTTTCAAAAAACTCTTGGACGTACATCTCAAGGATCAGAACATTCAGGGGTATGAGAGATGATTACGGCCACACACACCTACACAGGTTGAACTGGATGGACTATTGTCTCTATTCAACCTCAACAACTATGTAACTATGTAACAGTAAAAGGGGATAAAGCATTCTCTGCTGAGATTGCAGTGAATCACCTTTAAAATAACTGTTTTTAATATTAGAGTTTAATGGCACTTTAACCAACCACTGGTACTTGCATACTCAAACAAATTAATACAGATTTCTTATTTTCAATAGGATAGATGGTTAACAGGCATTAAATATTATGGGGGGGGGGGGGGGGGTCAATAAAGATGCTGTGCCACTATTCTGGCATGAATCCCTCTCGTTAAAGTATTGTGCCAAATTCATGAAGCATTTGTGATACACCTGGTTTTGATAGTGACTCATGCACCAAATTCAGGTAGCTCTAAAATGTAGCACTTTTACAATGGTGGAGACTTACTAAAACTGAAGCACACAGAATCTAGTGCAGTTCTATATATAGTAAGCAATCAGCTTCTAACGTCAGCTTGTTCAATAAAGCTTTGACAAAAAAAAAAACTTGAAACTGAATGGTTAGCATTGAATGCGCTAAATGTAAATTCTGAGCTAATTAAGACAAGCTCGCTTTTGGCATACAGAGAGAAAAACGGACTCAAACCGATTTAGTGAAACAGATTTGTTATTGCCTGCATTCTAAAAGTGGCACAGCATGAGGCAAATTCAAGTACAAGTTCTAGACAGGTATATGAATTTGGTGAATTCTTCACTACTTGCAGAAATGTATGAGACACTTTTGCAAAATCTGCCTAGGCCAGTTTTTGTGAATTCCAGGGTATATGTTCTGAGCTTAAGCTGGTCATACAATATACACTTTTCTTATTCAATGTCCTTTTGAATTACCTTCAACGATGTAGTACAAGGGCCTAACTTAATTGCATACAAATTGAACGCGTTTAGGTTTGACTTCATATTATATGGTTTTGGAAAGGAAAGTTGGACATACAAATTGTATAATGTATGGCTAGCCTTTCCATGAGGTTTTTATTTTCGTGATTTGTACACCTGTGCATCCCCAGTCATCTGTACAGATTTTACAAAATCCCTCTAGCAAAGGCAGTAAGTTATAGGACAGGGTATGTTTCCATCTTTTTTATTCTAAAGTATTAGGACATCACAACACTTTTGGCTCAGTATATTTAAGAGTCTGCTTGTTGGACGAGGAATTAAAATAAGAAAAAAAAAAAAAAAAAAAAAAAAAAAAAAAAAAAAAAACTTTACTGTGGACAATAATCTGCACTGGTTAATTTATGTGGACACGGCCCGGAAGTGATGATGTGAGTGTGGGCTGTGCGACTCCCCGCTGAACACCTCTCCCACCGGAGCTTGCAGAGAAGCCGAGAGGACGCCCTAAGGCAGCGGAGTAAGCGAGCCGAGACCCAGCCGCCGGCATACGAATAGCCCGCACCTCGGGTGAAGAGGGAGAAGCGGCCGGATTACATAGGAGGATAGGAGCGAAGCCCATCCCGGTCCCGCCGTCCGGAGTACTGACGGCTCGATCGAGTAAGAGGCTGCACTTCAAGCCTCCCGCTGAATACCTCTACCGCCGAATCCCTCACCAGCCGGAGCATACAGAGGCTACGGAGGTAAGAAGGCAAGGCCAGCAGGAGGAGACCAGGATACCGGCCTCCCGAGAACCCGCATTGCAGACGAAGGAGGGGGGAGTACCCGGACAGTGATCTTCCCTGCTTGGTGTTTGAGCGGATTAAAACTTCCAGGTGTGGAGACAGAGGCTGGAGCTGCGGAAGACAGAGGCCCTGAAAATCTGGCTAGATCAGATACAAGGCAACACCTGTGGGTTATCCTATTTAACCAGGCTCCCTTTTATACTGGCATTTTCAGGAAAAGGACAGTAACCCTACCGGAAGAGGACAGCTTTGAATGTGGGTGAGATAATATTTTTTACCTTCTACCGTTTTCTGCCTATCTCCATTGCATGCTGGATGGCTATTGACTGTGATATCCATAACAATTAAATTAAGAGACAGAGGAGGAAAAGGGACTGCATTTTTTTTCGTTGGTTGTTTGCTCTGTGCCTTTCTTTTCGCTGTTACCTGGGACAAAATCTTCCAGAGGAGTTATTAGAAGTTGGGGGAGAACTGGCCATAGAATTAAAAGGAAAGTATGACACTATCTAAAAAAAGAAAAGGAAAGAAAAACCAGAAGGAGAAATAGATAAATACTTCGCTAATAATAATAAAACGCCAAGAGAAGTAAAAATGGCAAGATGTGGAAACAGCGCCCTAACAAGCCCAGAGTCAGGAGATGTACCTAGCTCTCTGACTGCCTCCCCTACTTCAGAGAATTACCTTGAAAGCCCTGAGGCAAGACAAAGGGAGAATGATACATCTTGCACTTATGTACAGAGCTTATCTCACAACGCTGAGCTAAAAGCTATGCTACAAGCTCTTCCAACTAAATTGGACATAGAACAGATGATCAGCAATAGAGGAGGTACATCAGAGAGAAATGCAGGAAATAAAGAAAGACATACAAAATATTACAATAGGCTTAGCGGAGGAATCAACAGCCAGAAAAAGTATTGAAGAGAGGGTAACATCACTAGAATCAACAAGAGACATACAAAGAGAGATAGATGAGAAGATACAATTACAACTAGAGGAGATAGAAAACAGAAATAGACGTAATAATTTACGCATACGAGGCATACCTGAAACGGTGGGGAAGGAAAAGTTGACAGAAGTAGCAGAGGAGATCTTTAAGCAGATCATGAAGGACAAATACCCGGAACAACTGGAGATAGAAAGAATACATAGAACCCTTGGCCCTAGAAGTAAAGATGAGAGAAGACCAAGAGATGTGATCTGCAGGCTATTTCATTATGTGCATAAAGAGGCGATTTTAAGGCTGGCGTGGGATATCCAGGACATAAAAGTGGAAGGCGTACCAGTTAAGATATATGCAGACATCGCCAGAGGCACACTGAGGAGAAGAGCTCTCTTGAAACCATTATTAGACCTGGCAAGAAAAGCAGGGTGTACATACAGATGGGGGTTCCCATTTTCTGTAACGTTCCGCAGAAATGGACAGTACTTCAACCTTAGGACATACCAAGACAGAATGGCATTCTTTTTGTTTATAGAGTCAGACCCTATTCAAATAGTGAATTGGCTGAGCCGATTGCCTAATGAAAATCCGCTAGCATACCATCAACAACGGAAGAAAAGACCAGAGACATTATCGAGAGAAGAGATGAGATAAAGAAATCTAATTATTAGGAGACTGTAGTGAGATCCCCCTATGGGAATTAAGGGTTAATCATCACCTTTCTGGTCCATGCTGACATATCCTTCCCCCCCTTTTTTTTTTTCTTACTACACGGTTTGGGAATCTATCATGGAAGTCATTCCTCCTCATTCACTAAATTTAAATAGGTGGGGTTTTTGTTTTGTTTTTTTTTTGCTTTTTTACACGGTTTGGAAATTAACATGGAAGTTATTCCTCCTTATTCACTAAATTTAAATAGGTAGGAAGGGAGGGAGGGGGTTTTGGGGGGGGATTTTACACGGTTTGGGAATTATCATGGAAGTCATTCCTCTTCATTCACTAAATTCACATAGGTAGGAAGGGAGGGGGGGTGGGGGGTTGTTGTTTTTTTTTTTTTTTTTTGAAGGATAGGAATGGCTGAATATAGAGATGTTTTGATATGCATATTTTGTTTAAGTAGTATTAGGGCTGGTGGGGGGGGGGGCTGGGGGGGGGGATGAGGGGAGAGGAGAATAGTATTTCCCTCGCTTAGCCCCCCCCCCTTGCCAGCCCCCTGTTTATTGCTGGTATTTTGACATCTTCTGGTAACCATGGGAAGGGGGAAAAGGGAATGCCTTTGTCCGTCATGGGAAGCTGAAGTCCATGTAAGGAAATAGAGAAACCTTGGTGGATCTCAGAATAAGAGGTGGCTAAAATATGTTCATAAAAGGAGGCGGGAGGAGGGGGGGAAGAGTCCACAGAGAATCACTTCGGGGCACAGCCCTACTAAAGAAGTCACACAAGTGGCACGGAAGTGGCCGTGTGAAATAAGGATAAGTTTATTATTATCCGAAACTACGGGAGTGAAGGCCGATCTCTTGCAGAGACCGACCTTCTCGAACCCGTAGGAAGGGGGAGGGTTTCCTTTTATTTTTTTTCCCCCTTATCCACGTGCAAATGATGGGAGATATAAAAATAGTCTCTCATAATGTTAAGGGACTAAATGTACCAGAAAAGAGACACATGTTGCTATCCGATTTGAAGCGGTTACACACTGGTATAGCGCTGATACAAGAAACGCATTTCAGGACAGATAAATTACCTTTCCTTAAAAATAGAAGTTTTCCATATGTATACCACTCTACTTATACACAAGCAAAAGCAAGAGGTGTCTCTATACTTATTGCAAATTCTGTCCCATGGACTTTCCAGGATAACATACAGGTCCCAGAGGGAAGATTTCTATTTGTTAAGGGGAAAATACAAGTAACAATAGCAACAGTGCACGCACCTAATAACAAGCAAGACAGATTTATTTCCAAGGTAGTAGAGGAGCTCATGACTTTTTCAGAAGGACAGTTAATTATGGGGGGGGATTTTAATAGCCCGCTAACACCAGCAATGGATCCATCAACAGGGGTATCATCCCTTTCAGCAAGAATGAATAAAAAGATCCTAAAGACCCTTTATAATGCTCAACTTATAGATGTGTGGCGGTTACAACACCCTGCTGAAAGGGAATACACATTTTACTCTATACCACATAAAACCTATTCCCGAATTGATTTTTTTGCTATACCTCATGCCCAATTACAATCTGTTCAAAACACAAGTATAGGTAGTATCACATGGTCAGATCACGCACCCATATTTTTATTATATAAGTTAGCAGCAAATCCTGCACAGGTGAGAAGCTTCTGGAGGCTAAATGAAAGCCTATTACAAAGAGAAGAGATATTAAGGGAAGTAGAGAAAGAAATGAAAAGCTTTTTCGAGATAAATGAGCAATCGGACTGCAAGATGGGAATACTTTGGGAGACTCATAAGGTAGTGGTGAGAGGAGTCCTTATAAAACATGGAGCACGTATTAAAAAAGGAAAGGAATGAACAACTATCACAACTTCTAGGAAAACTTAGGGAGCTAGAGACAGAACATAAACAAAGACCAATAGATGCAACTTTGATAGAGTTGAAGCTAGTCAGGAAACAGAAAACGGACCTGTTGCAGTATAAAGCGAAAGCTGCCTTACAAAGATGCCGTAAGTTAAATTATGAGGCGGGTAACAAACGTGGGAAAGTATTGGCTAGAACTGTTCGGGAGCAGAGGATGAGAGCGTACATACCATACATCACCTCAAGAGAAGGAGTTAAAAAAACCCTACCTATACAAATATTGAAAGAATTTGAGAAATATTACACCTCTTTATATAACTTACAGGAGACACCCCCCGGCAGCAAGATATGGATCAATACTAAATTCAATCACGTCTACCTAAGCTTTCAGAGGAAGATCGAGAATGTTTAGAGGCTGAGATTACTTTAGAGGAAATAAAAACAGGCAGTTAAAGCAATGAAACCCGGGAAGGCACCTGGCCCAGACGGCCTGACGATACAATATTATCAGTTATTGTTCCATGTCTTAGGACCGTATATTGTAAAGCTATATAATGCAACAGGTTCGGATGGGAAACTGACGAGAGATACACTTACAGCCCATATCTCACTAATATTAAAGGAGGGTAAAGATCCAGCCTCATGTAGCAGTTCTAGACCAATATCCCTATTGAACGTGGATTTAAAAGTACTGACTAAAATCCTAGCAAACAGACTGGCAGATTTCCTCCCAAACTTAATACACTTAGACCAAGTAGGCTTTATGTCATCTAGAGAGGCAAAAGATAATACCACAAGAATCCCCAACTTGATGCAAATAGCAAAAGAAAGGAAGAACCCCTATGTAGTGCTGAGTACGGATTCAGAGAAGGCATTTGATAGGGTGGGATGGCCGTTTCTGTTTTCCGTACTCAGACATATTGGATTAGGGAAAAATATGATAGAGAGGATAACTAGGGTTTATACAGAACCGATAGCTAGGGTGAAGGTCAATGGGTTGCTATCTGAAGCGTTCCCAATAAGAAATGGCACCAGACAGGGATGTCCCCTGTCACCCCTTCTGTTTGCCCTGACAGTGGAACCGTTCATGTGCAGAATTAGATTAAACCAGGACATTGAAGGTATAGAGGTAAAGGAGAGGCAGTATAAAGTAGCTGCCTATGCAGATGACTTACTATTCTCCTTGACCAACCCGGGTATCTCACTACCAAACTTACTACAGGAGTTTAAAAAATGTAATGCTATGTCTTATTTAAAAATCAATTATGGAAAATCAGAGGCAATGGGTGTGGGACTACCGGCGGCCCAAGTAAATTTGTTGAAAACTAGCTTCGGTTTTAGATGGAAGGATGACGCAGTGAAATACCTGGGGACCTATATACCAACGAAGTTAACACAGGTGTTTGAGCTTAATTTCTTACCTCTACTGGCAACAACTAGGAAACTCCTCAAACAATGGCACGGCGGGCTACACTCCTGGTTTGGTAAATGCAATTTATTGAAAATGATAGTGCTACCACAATTTCTGTACCTGGTTCGTGCATTGCCGGTTAAGATACCAAGTGTTTTCTTTAAGGCAATGCATTCTCTCTTTGTGAAATATGTGTGGGCCCATAAAAGACCCCGTATAGCACGCAGAACCTTAACTCTATCAAAAAAAAACGGAGGGCTAGCTTTGCCGGACATTCGAGCTTACTATCATGCAGCACATGTAAGTAGGGTGCTGGATTGGTGGCACCACTCAGAAAATAAACTATGGATACAAATTGAACAGTCTCAAACAGAGATAGACCTAAAGAGGGCGATATGGGTTTTCTGGGCGCTGCCTAAGGAATTGAAACACCACCCAATAATAGGAAATACATTGCGTATATGCTCGCACCCAAACATATACAGTAAATTAACAAAGGAGGAATCACCTTTATTCCCAATATTAGGGAACCCACGGTTCACCCCGGGTTTAGATACCAGACGGTTTATATCCTTGAGGGAAAAGAAACAGGAACAAGCTTCATCATTTCTGATACAAAATAACTGGCCTTCAATTAGCCAATTACTGGACAGAAATGGATCATATGGCCTCCCTTTCTGGCAAGCAGTGCAACTACATCACTTGCTGGGTTCATTACAGAATCCAGAAAGGTATGGTAGAGCATTAACAAAATTTGAAAAGCATTGTATAGAACCGGGGAATCTACCACACATATTATCAATCTCTTACGATTTACTGATAAACCCAGAGGAGCAATTCAAACTCCCGTGGGTGGGAAAATGGGAGAGAGATCTGGAGTGTGAACTGACAGATGAACAGGTACAGAGGATAGTAAGATTTGCCTTTAAACCAGCTAGATGTACCAGGACGCAGGAGATGAACTATAAGTTCATAACGAGATGGTACATCACATCCGAGAAATTACATAATTGGTACCCAAGAGAATCCAATGAATGTTGGAGATGTAAAAAAGAAGTAGGTACGCTGATCCATATCCTCTGGACCTGTACAGAATTAAAACCTTTCTGGGGGAGAGTAAAAGACATAATTTAGAAATTTACTGAGAGCAGAATAGAGCTGCACTTATCAGATATCCCGATAAGAGGATATGAAAATTCGATTGTCCCATATCTGGTGAATGCAGCCAAGGCATGTATCCCAAGTAATTGGAAAAAAACACAACCCCCTTTAATAAGGGAATGGATAAATAGAGTGGAAGAAATAAGGAGAATGGAAGAGTTCATTGCAACATCGCAGAATAGACAGGGAAAACACAAGAAAATCTGGGATGCGTGGAATCAGTTTATAGTCTCTGAAGAAGGGAAGCACCTTACAATAGGATAAAAACAGTCTGGAAGAGTTCATGGACATGAACTCTTTTTATTGCATCGATCATTTGCAGTGGATAAGTAGGAAATTCGGGGGGGGGGGGGGTGGGGGGGGGAGTTTTTTTTTTTTTTTGGGTTAAGGATGGGAGAGGAAGGGGAATAGGGAGAGGAGGGAGGGAAAAGGGGGAAAAAAGAGAAGGAATATAAAAGGTAAAAAGTGGAAGATGAGGAGTAAATTAAATATTAATTAGAGATGTAAATTTCACTTGGAATGTAAATGTGTGTATTTTTGAAAATTCCTGAATAAAAATTTATATTTGAATAACTTATGTGGACACTAATAGAAGTATAGGGTTGGCAAAAAAAAAACATTTATACTCACCTAGGTGGATGCAACATCGACCAGATGCTGCACTGAGAGCAGAGCGATCAAAGGCTCTGTGCTCTGCCCCTGCAGCGTTCATTAAAGCACTAAGCTGTGGAGAGGGCGGGAGTGGCTGGCTCAGTCTCCCGGAGGCTCACTGAGATGCTGACCCAGCTGCAGGTCCAGGCATTTGGTCAATCCAGAGCCTGGACAGGCTTAGTGACGTCAGCTGACAGCAGACTTTAGCCCCCTGTCCGCTGAAAACAGGTCACAGGCGTGCAGAACTGACTGCACTCCTTAAATCCATAGAATTATAGCCAAAATAGCTTTGGCCATACTTTTCCTTTACATGAAACCCAAAATAAACTAAATTACTCCGACTAAGGTGTCTATTAAAAATTGTTTTAACCCTAAATTCACAAAAGAGTCATACAATCTAATTTTAAATTATGTAAATCTTGTATGTCAACATTTATAATTAGACTCCCAAGTCGAATTGCAGCGCTTATATGTCTTCAACCGAGTATAGAAGGATTATAAGCGCTGTCAGATTTTTATAGCCGTTTGTCCTTATTAGAGGATTCCCCTAAATTCCTATGGTCAATAAAACAGAAAAAATCTCCAGTGGGGACAAATGTTGCAATAACATCATCTTTTAGCAAGAACCTTTATAACCTGTCAGTTCTTTATTGCTCTTATCATTTCTGTTTCAATGATAATGGCCAGAGGTCAGTAGAAATGTTCATAACAGACACAGAAAGCAAAATACATCTGAAGCTTCACTTCAAGAAAGCAGAAAACCAATGTCTCAGATTTGTAGAAATTTCTGCAGTCCTGGATGGATGCATAGCTGGATGATAACCACTGGCTATTATGGTTCAAAATGAAAGGATGGTATTTGATCCCCTTTCAGTATGGTCAATGAGACATGAAAAATCTCCAATCGGGACAAGGGTAGAAAAACAAAAAAAAAAAAAAACTTCCTTCATTAAGGAAGGGTAGAATTTTGCTGGGTCTCTCTTGCTTCAAACATTTTGGATTTCAGTGACAACAGCTGGAGGTAAGCAGAAATTTTCATACCAGAGACCCAGAAAGCAAAATACTTCTGGAGATGCACTTAAAAATAGGCAGAAGACCGATGTCTCGGGTTTGTAGAAATGTTTGCAGTCCTACATTAGCTAGATAACCACTGGCTGCTGCAGTCTAAATAAAAGGGTGATTTTTATTCTACTTCCAGCCTAGTCTCCAAAAACTGATCAAAGGCTTTCACAACTTGATTATTGCAAGACCTGGTATATAGGATGTTAAATGAGTCTACATTTGTTGCAAAGGTCAACATTTTACTTATGACCTATTGCACATTTACAGATTGCCAGTGCATAAGAGTCCCCAGTCTTACTTATAAAGTAACATAATAGGTAGAACAGCTTATTAAAATACATAGTAAATATCAGTTTTAACAATATCTGAATTCACGAATATCATGTGTACCACAGAGGGTCACTGTGCAAGTATGGAAGATCATCAAAGAGACTCCTGTATTTGTTTCACTAACAAGCAAATGTTGTCCTACCATTTAAAGTAAAATGTGTGTACACAGTAAAATACATAACACTTCTTTGCACTTCACATACTTTAAGCTGGATTAACACCACTTTAGTTGGTCTTCACGTCTGTTGAGTGGACATGCTGCGGTGGTGGTGAATAAAGGCTACTTAACACAAAGAAGTTTGGCTTTTCATTGCAATGGGGATGTGTTGATCAATGCGGCCCAAGGCATGTGGTGCGATTGGGTCCTCAAATAAATATATCATATACATGGAAAAGCCTCTCTTACATACTACATCATAAATGTTTATAGTATAACATATGTAGTCTCATTGGGGATATAGTTATGGGTTCTTTCCCCAGCTGAAAGCTATAAAAACAAGAGACATGGAAATCTGCTGTAAAAAAACTGTAAGGAGCTACATTTTAAATGATTTGGAGAGCATATGTTAAGATACTCTCAAAGTTCATCCCGAATGCGTTTATCTGTAGTCTTGATGTTCAAGTCCAGTTTATCTACTTTGCCTCCCAAACGATCAATTGTATCATCTTGTTCATCAATCTCAAACTGTAACCCCATGGCCAGATTTTTCAACCGGCCTAAACCTTGAGACATTTCATCTGGAAGAGAAATCAGATTAGATTACATAATATGCGGGTGTTTAACACCTTTCATTACTTCAGTCATTACTTGGGGAAGTGAGAAGACTGAACTGACACACAATTTCGCAAACATTTTGTTATAGTTTTTGGCTCAGTCCCAAATATTCCAGTATACAAGGTAATGGGTAATTTATTCTTGAATTGCTAATAACGTGTAAGGACAATACAGAATCATAGTGCAAAAGAATCAACTTACCTAAATTATCATCAACTTTCTTATGGTAGTTTTGAAGAAACTGATTTTTGTGTGTATATCCAGAACTTGCTGCACCCACATTACTGCTAGAATCTACAAGAAAAAGGAAAATGTACATTTATACTTAAAAAAATGTAATTACCCATTTAAAAAAAAAATAAAAAAAATAATTTTCCTTGAAAAATGAAGTTTAATGAATCAAATATAGGAAAGAAAGTTTTAAACTATCTTGTTTTCTGTAGATGTGCTGTACTAGGTCAGCAATGTGGTTGCTGATCATTGTTCAATGTCCATATACAGTACTGTGCAAGGCAGGTGTGAAGAAATGCTTAAAGTAAGATTGCTATATATATATATATATATATATATATATATATATATATATATATATATATATATATATTTTTTCATTTTCTGAAAATTATTTTTATTTAAGAAGTTGATATTGGTCATACAAAATTAGGACTGCTGTCTGCACAAAATGACAAGCAGCCCAGAACAATAAAAAAAGCAAACAAAACAAAAAGAAAACCAATTAAAAAAGGGCTGGCAAAAACAAAAAAAAACACAAAAATACATAGCTTGCCTGTCACCGACAAAGAACAACCCATGATTAAGGAGCTTATAGGGTACATAGACACCCCCCCACAATTCCAGAAACAACTATATGCAAGAGCATGCAGTTCGATTTTCATGTACATACAAATCAGGGGCCTATACTCCGCAGTGTACACTAATAAAGGCAATCAAATAACATACCGTTTTTAACCCAGTCTGAAACTGTGTGCAGAGATGCTGAATTGTTTATTTTTATCAATTTACAAAATGCAAAGTGAGCAATTTCTCTTCGTTTCATTTAAATTCTATTTTGGTAAATTATTAAAAGAAACTATTAACCACTTGCTGACTATTAACCACTTGCTGTTCCAGCTGCGCAGAATCACATATATATGCACGTGAGTTTGTATTTCCGGGCAGGGGCGTGCACCAGCCCACCCAGCTGTGCTGTCACTAGCTCCAGTGCATGCCGATCACTGGTTCCCAGCCAGGACCCTATAATCGGTTGAGCAAGTGACAGAAGTGAGCATTGTGTAAATAAACAATACAAAGCCCTCGGACAGTGGTGATGTGCCGGTTTTAGTTTCCCTGCAAAGCAGGGACTAAAAACTGGCACATTCCTTAGTCAAAGCACCATGCAGTAAACACTTTACACATAGTCAGGCACACATTTAACCCTTTGATTGAGCCAGATGTTAACCCCTTCCCAGCCAGTGTCATTAGTACAGTGTCAGTGTATATTATTAGCACTGATCACTGTAATATTAGGGTCACTGGTGATTTCAGCCAGTTCCTACAAAGTGTCAGACTACCCGCCGCACTATCATAGCCCCGCTACAAGTCGCTGATCACCGCCATTAAAAGTATAAAAAATAAATAAATTAATTAAAATTACAGTATACATCCTATAGTTTGTAGATACTATAAGTTTCAGTGCAAACCAATCAATATACACTTAGAGATTTTGTTTTTACCAAAGGCATGTAGCAGAATACATTTTGACCTAAATTTATGAAGACATTTTACATTAATTTTTTTAATGTATAGGTGTTATTACAGTAAAAAATTGTTTTTTTTTTTTTCCGTTTATAGTACAGCAAAAAAAAAACAAAAAAAAAAACAAAAAAAAAAAAAAAAAAACAGTGGTGATCTAATAGCACCAAAAGAAAGTGCTATTTGTGTGGAAAGAAATTATGCAAATTTCTTTTGAGTACAGTTTTGCATGACTGTGCAGTTACCAGTTAAGTTAGCACAGTGCAGAATAGCAAAAAATGGCCCAGTCATGAAGCGGGTAAAAATATTCTGGAGGGCAAGTGGGTAACGCATCTATTTCATGTTGTTCCAGCCACCGCAAAATGACTTCCCAGACGTGTGTGTGTGTGTGTGTGCGTGTGTGTCAGCACAGAAAGGCTATCGCTGACTGGTCCAGACAAATCTGGGTGTCCAGGGAAGCGGGAGACTTGTCCGATGTCAACAGGATTTCTCTCTGAAGAACTCTCTTACAAAACTACGAATATGGGACTGTCTTGAAGGCGGACACCATAAGACCCAGAGCCTGTATGCAAAACCGCTTGTGGGACAAGAGTAGTTTAACCAAGGTCTGAGGCTTTTAGGGGGTTGTCCGCCAGGAGAAACACTGTGGCCTACTTTGAGTTGAGCCTGAGGCCCAGACACTCCAGCCTCCTGGTTGGGGTTAGGGCAGACTCTTCTTTAGGTTCAGGACCAATCTGAAGTCCTGCAGGGAGCCCATCATGATCTCCACTATGTCCGTCAGTGTGGCCTGGGAGTCCGCCCACAGGAGCAGGCCACCCAGATAACCTGCCATGGGACACTTCTAGTTGACGACCCCTTACCCTGGAAACGGGTGGGGTCAAAACTTCATTCTAAAGAACTTGTCTGCAGGCTTGGTGGACTCGTGCATGCAGGAGCGCTTGGCACCATCTGCAGGGTCCTTGAAGGGCATGGAGGCCTCGTCAAAAATGGCTCATATGGGCAGTAGAGGAAGGCCAGGACCTCAGACATGGTTTAATAACCTTCTTGGCCTTTGTGAGGAAGGTACTCTTGCCTCCAGTGAGGCTAGAAACGAAGGGATGGTCAACCTGGAAGGAGAGATCCGCTAAGGCCTTTCTAGAACTTTGGTCAGCAGACCAGCATTTGATCCAAAGCACTCACTGAAGCACCACTGCCGAGACGTAGAGCTTGGAAAGGAGCAGAACAGCATTCAAGGACACATCACAAATATATTTCCGGCCCTAGATCAACTGGTCCGCCAGGTCCACATACATCAGACAAACTATTCTGCAGAACCTTGTCCCATTCAGTAAATGTCTGACACACCAGGGCCGTGAACAACACAGGTCACAACAGTAAAGAGCGGCCGATTGTGCCCAGCGTTCTGCAGGGTTCTTAAAGAAGGAAGACTCCTCAACCAGTATCATGGCTGCTTTATTCAACCTCAAATAGGGGGATCCATCACAGGAGGCAAGGCTTGCTTCTTCAGAAGGACCTCCTCAAAAAAAACGAAACATACTGCAAAGCACTTCGGAACCACAAAAGGAAGCTTCAGATTTTTCCAATCTTTGTAAATAACTTATCAAAGTATGCAGGGTAAGGAAAAAACCTTAACAGACCTAGCTGGCTTGTGCATACCAAAGGGGACAGAAGCGTTGTCGGCCACCCCAGCAGAGTCCTCAATTGCCTTTAGCACATAAGTAATCAGCTCAGTCACCAGCGCTTTCTCCAGTGTGATTACAGAGGGGAGGTATCTTCAGGAACCCTCCGCCTTCATAAAAGGATGAAGTGCACCCAAGACTCCATACAGCCCACCCATTCAGGTAAGTCATCGATTAATTTGGACACCCATGGGGTAAAAGATTTACCATCAAGGGATTGCTATCAGTGCTGACATGGATGGCAGCTGTGTGTGGATGTGGTCAGCGAGCCAGCTGTAGATGCCTCAGAAAGCGTATGCTTCTGTCCCAAACACTGCCCACCGCCACGTTGCTACAAAAAAAAAACAAAAAAAAAAACAAAAAAACACAAAAATGGTCGTCATGCACTTTCCCAGCCAGCGCTATCCCCGTTTTTCATTCCATAGTTTGCTGGAAAGGGTGTAGCAGTGTGCAGAGGGTCCACCCAGAATTTATTGTGTTAATTTGTGGTCACACCCCTTTAGCACATGATAGTTCAAATACATGAAAAGCTATTGGGATTTGAGCACAGGTATAGGTTTTCACGCATTCATGGAATAGCGACAAACTATAATAGTTAAAAATCTCCATAGGCAACGCTTTAAAGATTTTTAATGGTTACCAGTTTAGAGTTACAGAGAAGCGTCTTTTGCTAGAATTATTGCTCTAGCTCTAACGATCGCGGCTATACCTCACATGTGTAATTTAAACACGGTTTACATTTGCGCGATCACGCGGGGATGGGCGCTTTAAAACATTTTTTTCTTATTATTTATTTTTACACTGTCCCTTTAAAAAAATAATGAAAACAATCTGATCATTTTTATTGCTGTCACAAGGAATGTAAACATCCCTTGTGACAGCAATAGTCAGCGACAGGTACCCTTTATAGAGGGACCCAAAATCCCCAATCTGCACTTAAAAAATGCAGATGTACAAGTAAGCGATTTTGCGGGAAGTGGTTAAAGTTTATGTGCATATAAAGGCAGGCATCCCAATACTGGTAATACTTGGTAATATATAGTGTATATATTGCACATTCACATCAGTCCCTGCCCACAAGGAGCTTACAATCTAAGGTCCCCAACTCATTAGTGTTTTTGGTTTGTGGTGCCTGCTGATTTCTGTTTGTGAAATTCTTACCTCCTTGCTGCAGTGTTCTGCTCGATCTGTGACTCCATTTCACATGTGTTGCTTTGCTTCTCTGTTCACCTATGGGCGTAGGCTGCGCCACTGTGGCCTTCTATTCTTTTCCCCTTCTATTCTTTTTCCCTTCCATCACTTCCTGGGTCACCTCCCTGTTTTCTTCCCTATATACTGTATAAAAGGTGCTCAGTGCAGCGCTCCGTGTCTGAGTAACCTTACTGTTCTCTGAGTTCCCATTCGCTTCTTACTTGTGTATCCTGCACCCAACTAATCGTGTACTGACCCGGCTTTGTTTGCTGTCCGTCCTTACCTCAGCCTGTCTCCTGGATTTTCCATTGTCCCCTACTCTTTTGTACTCTGCACATGCGAGTGGTCTCCACATCCTCAGTGGGGTGTACCTGGGGGCCATGACCTAGTTCCAGCTTACTGCAAGTTCATCCCCACCTTTAGGGTCTCTGGTGAAGAATCAGGCTGGGGCTTAGATTCTGCGCTCTGGGGAATCCCAAGTGGGCGATCCACAAAAACTCATTTCCTCAGACGCTTGACAACACAGTTAAATTCTGCTTTAAGACACATCTAACACAAAGCAGGACACCAAAAACCCAATTAAAACAGCTCAAGCTATAGCAGGGGGTCAGTAACAAACAGTGAGACTTGGCTGAAACGAAAGATCGGGCGAATGTTGCAAGTACTTTTCACTTTTAACCATTTCCATACTGCCTGGCCATCATATGGTGTCTTTAGGTTTGAGTGGAGATATCTGAATGATGCCTGCAGCTACTGGCCTCATCCAGATACCTTTTTTGTCTGCCGGCAATTCCCTGCACAGTAAAAACAATCATAGTGGCTGTTCAGACGTCATGATGTCACACCCGGCCTCAGCAGATGTAAACACTGCCCTTTCTTCGGCTGGGAAGCCGAGATCGTTTTTATTTTTATTTTTTATCTCAGGCTTTCCAGCCTAGAGGTGAGATCTGGGGACTTATAGACCCCAAGCCTCACTGTAAAGAGCACCTGTCATGTCCTATTCCTATTACAAGGTTGTACATGTTTACATTCCTTGTAACCCAAATAGAAAGAGGGATTAAAAAAAAAAAAAAAAAAAAAAAAAAATTGAAAGCGTCCCCTCGTGCTCGCATGCAGAAACGAACGCATACATAGGTCACATCCGCATATTTAAATGAGGTTCAAACCACACGTGAGGTATCGCTGTGATTGTTAGAGCAAGAGCAATAATTCTAGCACAAGACCTCCTCAGTAACTCTAAACTGGTAACCTGTAAAAAATTCTAAAGCATCGCCTATGGAGATTTTTAGGTACCGAAGTTTGGCGTCATTCCACGTGTGTGCGCAATTTTAAAGCGTGACATGTTGGGTATCTATTTACTCAGTGTAACATCATCTTTCACATTATACAAAAAATTGGTCTAACTTAACTTTATATATTTTTTTTCCCCCTGAAAGTGTTTTTCTTTTTCCCCAAAAAAGTCACACTTGAAAAATTGCTGCGCAAATACCTTGTGACATAAAAATTGCAATGACCACCATTTTATTCCCTAGGGTCTCTGCTAAATGATTATATATATATATAAATAATATGTTTGGGGGTTCCAAGTAATTTTCTAGCAAAAAAATGATTTTTACATACAAGAGGAATGCCAGAATTGGCCCGGTATGGAAGCAGGTAATGCTATATATATATATATATATTAGTATTGCTATGGTCTGTTTTGTAATATCTTTTCTGTAAAGACTTGCAGTTTTATTCATTTCTTTTCACTAAAATGAGATTTTAAAAATGTTAAGTTGAATCTCTAAATGCTCTAAAGCAAAAAAGCAAACACTACAATATTTTAACCCGATTTTATTCCCGTGTGCCATGGCAGCAGGTGTCGAAGACATTTCTTAAAGTTTAGAATTGCTACAACAGATTCTGTAAATGGTGTACATTCCCTTTAAAAAGTGGTGGTGGCTACAGTTTGGTGTGTAAAGGGATAACTGAGTGATCATCACTGGGAAAAGTTGACTTTGCATAGTCTGCTGGTGATAAAATTGTTGTCCAGTGAGTTGGTGCGCAATTACCAAATTATGACAGCAACAATGGAATTTGAGACTGCCCCATCACATTCTAAGGTTTTTATACTGGACCAACAAATCACATTAGTCTTGTTTTTTTTTTTGGACATACCGAATGTGTCACGTTTCAGGAGGTTTGGATGAGTAGCTTGATATCGGTCCTCTTGCTCTTTGCTGCTTGCAATTGCTTCTTGTAATCTAGAAAACAAAATAAAAAAAACAATAAAAAACACATTCAGCTTTAAATACCCTGATGAAAACCTTTGCACAGTTTATCATGACCTGATCTACAATGGGGAAGGGGGCTCGAATGTATAAAACATGCAAAAATAAAAATACATTTCCCTGCGTTCATTGACTGACACAGTTCTCCATTATTCAGAACCACAGGTTTATGATGCCGCATACAGGAGTAGGAAACTAGGCAGAAAATAGATTTGGCTATGCCTACGGGCAGTTCTAGGTGGTATACACCCCCCTCTCTGCTATAGGTGTTCAGTTTAGTAACTAGCAGTGTCAGAAGTATTAAAACTCCATAGAGGGGTGGGTGATATGTTCGTCAAGGAACTCCGGGAAATGGATTTTATGGCAAGTACAAAAATCCCATTTTCACTTCCGTTTATTGACGGACACAGCTTTCCATTATTCAGAACCACAGGGACGTCCCCAAGAATTGCCAAACATTAGGAGTGAGACAACAAAAAATCCCAAGGCTAAACACAATAGCCAACCAGGTAAACATGGAGCTCAACAAAAAAACAACTAGAACCCAACCTAAACAATACACCCCCCAAAGAGGGAACAGACCCTCAAAACAGCAGCCTGCAAAACCTTGCAGCCAAAGGAAGCATCCGCAGATGCCAACACATCCATTTTGTAGGATTTAGTGAAAGTGGCCACCTTGCAAACCTGCGCCACTGACCCCTGATGACGGAAAGCTCAAGAAGCACCAAGTGCCTGAGTAGAGTGCGCCGTTACAGGGAAAAGGAACAAAGGGTGCACTCCATTGACTCACACCACGAAATGTACGCTTTCTATGTACGATGGTAGATCTTCCTAGGAGGTAGACTTCATAGCCTTCAGCAGTGTCGGAATCACAAACCCAGGCAAACCTCTATCCTTCAACACCTGGCTTTCAACAGCCAGGCCGTCAAAGCCAGCAACTGTAAAGCAGGATGGAAGATCGGCCCTTGGACAGTAGATCCTCCCTGAGAGGCAGTCTGTAAGGGACATTCGCGACCAGTCGCACCAGGTGGGACTGGCGACCGGCAAGACCAGTCCAAGTCACTAGAATGACCAGAATCCCATCGGCCTCGATCCTGCGCAAAAGCCGCGGCAGAAGCTTGAGAAGAGGAAAAGCGTAGGAGCAGACAATACTGGCCCCACAGGGCCACCAGAGCATCTGTGGCATCTGCCAGAGGATCCTGTGACCTTGCCACAAACCTTGGTACCTTTCTGTTGAGCTGGGACACCAACAAATCCACCTCGGGGTGCCCCACCGGAGACATATCTGATGAAACACATCCGGATGAAGGGACCACTCCCCCTGGTTCAACACCTGCAGATAGCCGCCTGTCAGTTTTCCACCCCTGGAATGTGTATGGCGGAGAGGCCTGGAACAAAGCGATCGGTGCACTGACGTGGCATAGTCCGACTGGATCCGTACCGGAAGCCCCTGGAGTCGATCCGTCAGGTGATCCAGGCACAGCCTGATCGCCTGAAGTTCCAAGATATTAATTGGTAGCCTGGACTCTTCCAGCGTCCAACAACCCTGAGCTGAGCTCAGTCCCAGGACACCTCCCCACCCAGACAGACTGGCATCTTTGGTGACCACTGTCTAATAAAAGGAGAGAAGCATTTGCCCTGCTGAAGAAGAGCGAAGTCACCAGACAAGAGACCCCGTGGTTTCCCAGCTCAGCCGAATCGGATTGTACAGAGACCTTGGACACGTCCAATTTTACCAGGATTTCCCTTTAAAGGGACCTCGTATTGAGCTGTGCAAAACTGAGCTATCTCGAAGGTAGACACCCTCAGGCCCAGCACCCGCATGTAAGTCCAGAGGGAGGACCACCTGCAGGACAGCAGTAGGTGAATCGCAGCATGCAACTTCTGGAGCTTGTCCAGAGGAAGGAGCACTCTGGCTATTGCTGAATCCAGAGTCAGACCCAGATAATCTAATTTTCTGGATGGAATCAGAGCAGACTTCTGGTAGTTTAGAAGCCAACTGAACTCTTTCAGGGTCTGTATAGTGATCCCCATGTCGTCCCATCAGGGCAGCAGAGGACTCTGCTCGCAAGAGAAGGTTGTCCAGGTAGCCCAGTACAGCAATCCCCCGCTGACATAGCGCCAACAAGGCCAACACTTTTGTGAAGATCCAAGGAGCGGAGGCGAGACCAAAGGGTAACACCACGTACCGATAATGCTCCTCAACCACAAAAAAAAAAACAAAGGAATCACTAGTGTCAGGCACATATTAGAATGTGCAGGTAAGCATCCTTGATGCCGATAGAGGCAAGAAAGTCCCCCTGATGAAAGGATGCCACCACTGTGTGAATGGATTCCATTTTGAACTTTATGTACCCGCATAAAGCAGTTCAGGGCCTTGTGGTCCAGGATCCGTCCCTCGTTTGGGACCGTGAGCAGGTTTGAATAAAAACCTTGAAACCGCTCCGATACCGGAACAATAAACACCCTGAAGCGACAGGTCTTGCACAGCCCCAAGATGAGCTTGCAATCAGTCCAGTGATAGCCGCACATTGAAAGGAAAGAACCTTTCAAGGGGGCAAGAACGAAACTCTGTCCTATAACTGGACAATATCACTTTGTGGACCCATTTGACATTTACCAAAAAGAGGTCCAGGGGCCCGGAAACCAGCAAAGACGTCCCCCCACCACAGGTATGGGTGAGGGTGCACCTTCATGCTGGAGGAGCCTTGCCTGTGGATCTACGGAATCCCGCTCTCCGCTTGTCAGACTAGGGCCGCTTAGAACCTCCTGAGTAGGACTTGAAAGGTTTTGAGCCCTTGTCAGACGCTGAGGGATGAAAAACTTCTTGTGAGCCGAGAAGAAAGGGCCACGTCTGCAAAGGTACTCTTCCCCCCGTGAGACTCCTAATGATGTCATCCAGGGTAGCCCCCAAACAGACGATTGCCTTGAAAGGGTAAATCAGTCAAAGCCTTTAAAAGTAGGGTCTGCAGACCAACACTTAAGCCACAATACACGCCTAAGCACCACTGCCAAAACAGATAGTTTAGAAATCAGGGGAGCCACGTCTAAAGAGGCATCACAGACAAACTGCAGCCCCTGGACCAACTGGTCCACCAACTCAGCAAATGCAGGGGGAACCTGCTCACCCTCTAGATCACCGCAAAAAAAGCCCACTCAGTATTTGCGACACCAGGGCAATGGTCAGGACTGGCCTAAGTGCGAACCAGCAATAGTAAACATATCGTGGGCCACAGACTCCACCTTCCTGTCAGCCGGATCTTTAAAAGCCGGAGATTCCTCGACTGGGATCATGGTTGCCTTGCTCAACCTGGAGACAGGGGGGGGTCCACCACTGGTGGAACAGTCCACTTCTTAATGAGAGACTCCTCAAAGGGGTACCTCACAGCAAAGTGTTTAGGAACCACAAAGAGGCGTTTTGAATGCTCCCAATCTTCATAGACAAATTTGTCAAAATAGGAGGGATAAGGGAACACTTCGCTGTGCGAAACAGCTTGTGGGTGCCAAAGGGGACCTGCACCTCTACCGCAGCTTCAGCTGCATCCTCCATTTGTAAGGTTTCCCAGCCCACTGATGCAATCAGTGGGTCAACTAGCGCCTTCTTGTGTGGAGCTACAGTTGTGGAAGAATCATCCTCACCATCTGATAAATCAGGGAGCATGGCAGCAGACCCTGCAGGGTGGGCTACGTACGTGGCGGATGAGTCAGATTCCGGATCTTAGGAAACAGATGAGGCAGGGGAAGGAGACGCTTTTTGCTAGCCCGCCACCCGCAAGCCATCTCTACCCGGCAAACCAAGGACTCCAAGACCACATGCAATTTAACCCTGTGGTTCTGAATAATGGAAAGCTGTGTCCGTCAATGAACGAAAGAGAAATCTTTGTTCCAAAAAAGGCATTTTGCATCCCTCCTTGTAGTCTCCAGTAACCTGTTTTTGTATCTGGCTCTGGCTGTACCTTCATCCAGTCCACACAGGTGTGTCCAAGTGTGTCAAGTATTTGTGGCTATTTAGGAGCTTGATCTGCGAGTTTCCCCTTCACCTGACCTGCCAAGCCTTCTGCTTTTGGGGTTCACCCTTCTGAAGTTGTGCAACAGCTGTATTGACTTGTGGCTACTGACCTCGCCCAAGAATCCAGCCCTAATACTGTGATACACGCTGTAGATATCACCCTGCTAAGGAATAGAGTAGGTGGTAATACCATGTTGTCTTTGTATAAAACAAATCACAGAGTCCTTTTTACTATTACTACTGTAGGATGGATGACAGTATAACCGCTTTTTTTTGTCAAAACTTAACTGAACAAGCCGAAATTAGAAGCGGATTGGCTGCACCCAATTTTTGCACTCTCCTGTTTTAGTAAATCAACCTCAATCTGTCACTCCTCATGATGCAATGCATGAAAAACCACCTAGCCGGATGGGCATATGGCTTTGGTAGCGGAATAGAGTGCAGCACATCTAGCAATACTCATGAAAGTTGGGGAATGCTTAGCTTTGTCCCTCATTAACCTCATTTCATTCTCTGCATGGTCTATGACCTTGGTGCCCAACAAGCTGCCTGAATGCCGCATGTGGCCTGCCATCACTTATATTATGGTCCACTGTGCTCCGAGTTTTTTAATTTGTTAACTCCTGGGCTACTGCTCCAAAGTGCAAGCTCAATAAAACAATATCCAAGCAAGTAGACCCTTGATACCCAACAAGTAGCCCACTAGCACTTATTGTGCAGCATGCTGTGCTACAGACCTCTAATCAGGTTTGGGAGCACAGTGGGCTGCATGCCAAGTGACAGGGGCTTTGGCAGGCTCGTGCTATGGAGCTCTACGCTGCAGCATTGTGCAGATGCGTTGGCTGCTACTCTAAAAGTGAGCTGGAGTGTAAATCAAAATAAAAAGCACTGCAAGACACACACCACACAGGTTATCATACAATGTGGTAATGCATGCTTAGGATAACAAAAAAACAGCACAACCCCATAGTGTTGCATTAAAACAAAATAAATTACCATGGGTTGAACATAGATTGCAATTCCAGTGGTTGGAAAGTGAGTGCCCTCTAGTCTTTTAGCTGTAGCTCCTAGTTTTAGCTATGTTTAGCACTGTGCGCTATCCTACGCAAAACTTTTAACACTGTTGGCACACATTATCAGTATTGTCATTTACCAATTTTTTTCCACAATTTTAAAACCACTGATCTTGGAAATCAGAAAAAAGGCAGTAAATTCCTGGTAATCATGCAAGTCCTTTTAAGGAAGGTTTTCCTGTTTCTAACTGACCATGCTAGGGACAGGAGCAAATCCATCTTAGCGTGGTCAGTTTGCAATATTTCCTCCTGCTTCTGAGCTACAGAACGTAGTGCTAATTGGAGACACATTACTGCAGCCACTGACACTGGCTGGAATTACAGCCCAACGATGCTTAAAATGCTTCCATGGAGTGAAACATTTCCTAGGAGCTAAGAGGTCAACAGAACCAAATTATCTAGGCCCGGTTCACATCTATGGTTTCCGGTGGCTGCGTTTGGTCGGGCACAGCAGCTCGTTCATTTGAATGGGCTGCGATACCTGCTGAAAAACGCAGGAAAAAAGTCCCTGTGCTTTTCCCAAAAACGTGGCTGCAGGGAAACTGCATATTGCAGCGCAGTTCCCAGTGCGTGGGGCTGCCAGTAGGATTAATGGTATCCCACACATCTAAGCAGCAGCACATTTTTCGCTATAGGTGTGGGAAAGCATGCGATTACACGCCTTCCTGCACCCGCTGAGATGTGAAGCTAGCCTTATTGAGTTTCAGTTCCTGGAGCTTAGAGAAAAAGGAACCAAATAAGTAACGTGATCACGAATACAAAAAAAAAAAAAAAATAAATAAAAAAAAGAAGTATTTACAGTTTTTCCTAAATTTATGCATAGTAGGCGAAGATTTAAGAAGAGGGTAAGGTCGGATATGATGATTTGGAAATATTATGACTTTACAATATACTTTAATCAAGTGCTAATTCCTAAATGTATAGTGAATTAAAATTCACTTTGCTGAAGTCAGACCAATACAAGAACAAATTTGATTGGCTGCTATAGGTAACTGCATTTGGAATAAATGTATCTACAGTGCAATGATAAACTTTCAGTTATGGCAGGATCATATTTTAAAAAGATAGGATTATTAGAAAGAGGTGTTCATTAGAAAGAGGTGTTCATTAAAGTATAACTAAAGGCAAAACAGTTTTTTGTTTTGGATAGAGTGGATAGGTATTAGAACACTTGTCATTTTTTATTGCTGTCTGTGCCCCCATTAACCGCTTCCGGCCCGCGCTATAGCCGAAGTACGGCTGCAGCGCGGACTCGAATTTCCGGGAGGCCGTCTTTAAACGGCCTCCCAGTAACAGGCTCCCCGCGCACTTCCGCGAGCGCGCATCGGGGAAAATCTGTGTTGGCCGTGTCCCTTGGACACAGCCAATCACAGATCGTGGTGAATGGCCAATCACAGCGGCCATTTACCACGTGATCGGACCGTGCAATGAGAGATGATCTCATATGTAAACATATGAGATCATCTCTCAATCGCCAGCTCTCTTCCTCACACGGAGACTGCAGTGTGAGGAAGAGGAGAGCTCGAACACCGGTAAGGGAACACAAAGGAATGTAATCAGGGCACTGATCACCAGTGCCCTGATTACAGAAGAGGGGAATAAAATGCCACAACTGCCCACAGTGCCCGCCATCAGTGCCCACAGTGCTGCCAGTCAGTGCCTGCTCATCTAGGCACTGATGGACACTGACTAGCAGCACTATGGGCACTGAGTGTGGGCACTGAGGGTGCTGCCCATCAGTGCTGATCAGTGCCACCCGTCAGTATCCATCAGTGTCACCCATCAGTGCCCAGCAGTGCCGCCTCTCAGTGCCCAGCAGTGCGGCATATTAGTACCTCCTCATCAGTGCCACCTCATCAGTGCTCATAAGTGCCACCTCATCAGTGCAGCCTATCAGTGCCGCCTCATCAGCGCACATCAGTGAAGGAGAAAAATGTATTTATTTTAAAAATTTACTCTCTGAAAATAAGAAAAACTTTTTTTTTTTCAAAATTTTCTGTCTTTTTTCTTTTTTTTTTTGTATGAAATAAAAAAGCCAGAGGTGATTAAATACCACCAAAAGAAAGCTCTATTTGTGTGAAAAAAATGATAAAAATTTCATATGGGTACAGTGTAGCATGACCGCGCAATTGTCAAAGCGTGACAGCACTGAAAGCTGAAAATTGGCCTGGGCAGGAAGGGGGTGAAAGTGCCCAGTAGGCAAGTGGTTAAGGAGATTCACCCTCTCTATTTGTCCTGTTTACCATTAGCATTGAAAGTAAAAGAAAATCCCAGATTTTGGGATGTCCCCAGAAAAGTAATAGAGGGGAAATCTTCCAATGGGTACACTAGTTCGGGTGACTTGGAAGTCCCAACAAAATTCCTATAATTTGCAGGGATTTCCTCTCACTTCCTGTTTGGTTATGGACAGGAAGTGAAGGTAAATCTCAAAAATGGGACACAGATAGCGAATAAAAAAAAATCTGAGGTTTATAACCCACCCTTGCTCTATTCAAAATGAAAAAAAAAAAAAAATAAAAAAAAAAAAAAGGTGGGCCTATTGTTCTACTTTAAACTACAAGCAAACTAGAAGAATGAAAAATTGATTTACTTGCTGCTAGCCTTGTAATCATATGCTCCATTTTGTGGGGGTGTCTCAGCAGGTTTGGCTCTGAAATAGTTAGTGAAACCACTGAAAATGCTTTTTATGCTGCCAATATGCCTCTGACTGATCTTCAAATCTTGTTCCATTTTATCCACCATTTTTTCTGTGCGTTTTAGGGCCTCTCCCTGACGCATTAGTTCCTGAAGATAGAAAGAAAAGAAAAAAAAATAAGAATATGTAAACCAAAATCACCATGATTTCATATATACATATACATATATCATAACACTGGGCTCAAAATTTCAAGTCCTGAGCTACTAGCCAGGCCTTAAGAGTAACTTTACAATTATTAAATTACAAAAATAAATAGTAACAACAACTTTATTAATGCCCATCAGTGCCGCCCCATTCATGCAGCCTCATGGGAGCAGATTCTCCTACCAGTGATCGGCCAGAAAACTGTGGGGAAGGAAGAGGACAGGCAGCCAGATCACACAGAGGGGGGGGGGGGGGGGGGGAAATCTCCTCCTGTGACACAGCTTGGATCTGAAACGCCAGCCGCTCTCAAACAAAGTCCTGCCTCCTGGACCAGCTCCTATGATAGTCGTCACACTTCAATTTCCCAGGATTGAACCAATGTGCTGTCTACCATAGGAGCTGGTCCAGGAGGCGGGACTTTGACAGTGGAGGTCCCCCTCACTGTATCATCCAGCTGCCTCTCCTCCTCTATTCCTCCCCCTTGCACACAGCTTCCTGGCCAATCCCTGGGAGGAGAATCAGCACCCATTCAACCCTGCCTTCCAACGGTGCCCGCTCCCGCGCTCGCCCTCAGCTTATTTCCATTCACCAAGCAGGAGAGTGGAAATTTTGAGGGCTGTTTAAAATGTTAGCAAGTTAAATATTTTTAAAATTTGTAGTTTTCATTCTACCACAAAGGGTGCAACACTCAGACCCTGCCTTCCAACTGTGCTCCTGCTTTGCCCCCCATAAAACCCAGGCTTCTGATAGATACTACAAGCAGCTATTTCAACATACATTAGACATCTACAGCCCATTGTTATCACCATTAGGAAACCTGGCCATTCACCAATCCCCTCTTCCCAACAGGACTGTAAAATTAAAAATAAAAATAAATGGCATAAAAAAAAAAAAAAAACAATAAAGATGAAAACCAATGGAAGGCTGACAGACGCTGTGGCTGTATGCATGTAGGTGCACATCCTGAATGCAAACTGGGCTACTAATACATTACTATATCCCTTGGATCCGCTGTTACATGCGTACATCCATTGTGTTGGTCATTGATTTGTAAAGGTTACTGGCCACGGCTGTATGCAAAGATCTGTGGCTCCAGGCTTGTGGGCACTGAAATGCACTAGTTCTTGATGTTGCACGGCGCTTTGCAGCCATGTGAATGAGGCTTAAAACCACTCCCGTTCCCCACACACACATAACCGAAGTGCCCCAACACATAAAGGGCTCGTTCACATCTGTGGGCACGTTGTGGTGCACATAACCTGTGTGTGCTGTTCACAAGTACTGCAGTGCATTGTTAGAATGCCTAGCAGTGCTTGATTTCTTTTTAAAAAGGACATCTATTCAACTATATATAAGGCAGCGCATTGAAGCCTTTGCATTGTAATGTGCTGCATTGCAATAAAATGTATACCGGAATTATTGCTCACACGTGGCATTATGGATTGGGCTTTTTCCACAACACATTGGTAGCATAAGTCTCAGATTTACAGTTTTGCAGACCTGTAATTTTCAGTTTTGCAAAAATAAATGATTTAAAAATAATTGTTATTTATTAACTCAATACAGTTTTAGCTTTTAGATTTAAGAGGAATTTTGTAAGTTGTGTTGTGTTTGTGAATGGCAATAATGATTTTAGTGTATTTTTAATCGAAAATATTGCTTTTGATAAACCTTTGCACAATTATCCAGGGACCTACATAACCAGTAGCACTAGAAGATTTTGAACTTTAATTCCCTTTAACTACCCCCCCCCCATGTTTCATTAGAAAACTGCAATATTGTGTCAGCGAACCCCAATGATCTCACCTCAGCAGTTTCCGTCCCAACCTTCTCCGATTCATACATAAGGGATAGTGACCTATTACTACTGTCCACTGTGTTCTGTGCTCTATACATCACTTCTTGCTGCAAAGATCTTTGTCTGTCTGATTCTTCCCTTCTTCTCCGCTCTGCGGGGTCTTCATTCCAGCTCATAGGCTTTAAATCTTCATCTTCGTCTTCGTCAAATGGGTTATAGGTCTTAGACATGATGATGAATCTGAGTCTTCAGTCTTTTAAGCTACAGGATGACATAATAGGTCATATTTTTTTTTCTTTTTTTTTTTTTACTGCAACTCTCAAAAAGGTGTCCATTCAAAACGACCATACAATAAAGACAATGACTTATCTCTAATAACTGCTCTCTTGTCCACAAGTTTGAAAGGGTGAAATTAGAATAAAATAATTGGATTAACAATTACCAAGAGGAATGATCTTGTCTTTTAATGTGGTATGCCATAGATGGGCAGAGCTCCTAATAATGTGGATGATCAGTAAGAGCTCTGACTGCTCTCCTTGAAACAAAGTACCACTGGCACTGAATGCAATGTTAACAACAAACATACCCAATGCATATGTAGCTTGAAACTATAGTAAAGTAATCCTCACTTCCTGAGTGCACCCCTTCTGGTAAAATACTTGGTTTACAGTGTTAGTGACCATTACTGTGCAGTCTTGCCCAGTGCCACACACAGACATATGCAAAAAAAAAAACGGCCCAGCCAGATCCCGTACTACTGCAAGATGAGCACCATGGCCCCAATAATTAATATGGATGAGGTGAATTCCACTAAAGAGCTCATCCATTTAAATAAACAGGACAGTGGCACAGGTATGTAATAGGAAAAGACCTTGGCCAGAACGTTTTCCTGTGTGGTGCTGGGAAGAAGTCTGCAGTTAAAGGACAAGTTCACCTTTGGGAATATGTTACATATTCCACCTGACTTTAGGGTGGAACATGATGTAACATATTCCCAGTGCTGCAGCCGCCGCCTGCTGTTACTCCCTTCCTGTGGCAGAAGTACAGGAAGAAGTTCTATGTACTAACTGCCACAGTGTGAAAAACATACATATATAGAATATAATATACACATAGCTCAAAAAAAAATTAAAGGAAGACTTTTTAATCAGAGTATAGAATAAAGTCAATTAAACTCCTGGGACATTGATCTGGTCATTTAGGTAGCAGAGGGGGTTGTTAATCAGTTGCAGCTGCCTTGGTGTTAATGAAATTTAGAACAGGGGTGCTAGATGGGCAACAATATGAGACGACCTCCAAAGCAAAATGTTTTTTTTTCAGTTTGGGAGAAAGGTTTTACAAAAAAAAAAAAAAAAAACACGGATCATTGTTAGCACCCCTGTCAGTATTACAGGTTTTGTCTCAAGCCTCTAATGGCTCGTTTCCACTGAGCTTTCAGGTACGGTTCGGTTCGGTACGCTATTTATGACGTTTCCATTATGAATGGTACCCTAATTCCGAACCATACCGTACCACTTTTTGGTACCCTTTCGTTGGGGTACCAAACACATTAGTACCGTACCAACAGGGTGGAGCTACACTCTGCAGAACTTTGACTGGTTGACAGAGAATCGTCTATCACAGCTTTCTTGCTACACCACGCCTATCATGAAAGGGTACTATTGGCAGTGGAAACGCAATGTGTACTGTTCCGAACCGTACCGTACTGAACCAAACCGTACCGTACCACTCAGTGGAAATGAGGCATAATGGCTCGTTTTCACTGAGCTTTCTGGTACGGTTCGGTACGGTACGCTATTTATGCCGTTTCCATTATGAATGGTACCCTAATTCCGAACCATACCGTACCACTTTTTGGTACCCTTTCGTTGGGGTACCAAACACATTAGTACCGTACCAACAGGGTGGAGCTACACTATGCAGAACTTTGACTGGTTGACAGAGAATCGTCTATCACAGCTTTCTTGCTACACCACGCCTATCATGAAAGGGTACTATTGGCAGTGGAAACGCAATGTGTACCGTTCCGAACCGTACCGAACTGAACCAAACCGTACCACTCAGTGGAAACGAGGCATTACTGCTACATCTGGAGGACACCTGTTCTGTTAAAAAACAACAAATTACTAGGTAAAAGGTGAACATAGGAAAAAAAAAAGCAGAAAAAAGAAAACAAATGCAGCCACTACATGTAAGAATTGGTAAGCTGCAATAGAATATGTGTGTTGGGCTTAATACCACTTTAAAGTGGAACTAGACCCATCAATTTAGCATTTTCCCAAAACAGTTACATTCAAGGCATTCCGTGAATGAGAACTGTCGCAATAGCTTACTTTCTCAACAGAACAGTCAAGTTGTCAAAAGGCTGGGGTGATAACTGATCACACGTCCAGCACCATGGCAACTGAAAAATCAAACAGAGGTTAAGATGGCAGCTTCATCGACTGTAAAGTATAGGAGAGATTAGTTCTGCTTGATTGTACTGATCACATGCAGTAGGAGGATAGAGATGATTGGGTTACTGGACAGATGCGCACAATAAGGGGAGGTGAAAGGGTTAACACACAGGTCACTTTGAGACAGCATAGAGATAGCATACTGTATGTAGGAAAGGAGTGGATATGAAAGGGTTAAAAAAAAAAAAAAAAAAAAAAAAAAAAAAAGATCTCTATCACTGAAACAGAACAAATGATTCCGCAGCTGCTGATCCATGCATTCTTTCCCTATTCATAAGTAATCAATTTCTCTCCTTTCCATGTAAGTGGAAGAAGAGGGATCAACACTGTTAACAATACCATGTGATTACTGTGATGACCAACCCTTTCAGTGGGGGTGCCACTGCAAAGGTAGTTTTTTTTTTTTACTTGTACCCAGAGTTGGACTTTAACCACTTAAGCCCCGGAAGATTTTACCCCCTTCCTGACCAGGGCCTATTTTGCGATTCGGCACTGCGTGACTAACGGACAATTGCACGGTCGTGCGACGCTATACCCAAACGAATTTGGCGTCCTTTTTTTCCCACAAACAGCTTTCTTTTGGTGGTATTTGATCACCTGTGCGATTTTTTGATCATGCGCTATAAACAAAAAAAGAGCGTAAATTTTGCAAAAATAACAATATTTTTCACATTTATATGAAATTCCCCCCCCCACCCCCAAAAAAAAAAAAAAAAAAAAAAAAAAAATGTAAAAATCAAAATTTTTTAACATTTTCGGGCAATTTGTTTTATGCTACCTATGTTTGGAAAAAAAAAAAAAAAAAATCGCAAAAAGCGTATTTTGATTGGTTTGCGCAAAAGTTATCGTGTTTACTGACAAAGGAAAAGATTTTTGTCATTTTTTTTTTTTTTTACGCGTAATGGCGGCGATCTGCGTTTTTTTTTGCGGTACTGCAACATTGCGGCGGACAGATCGGTCCCTTGACTGACATTTTTGACACTTTTGGGGTTACCAGTGACATGTATAGCACTGATTACTGTAGAAATATGCACTGTTACTGTAAAATGACACTGGCAGTGAAGGGGTTAACTTTTTTTAGAGGGAGGGGCTATGTGTGTCCCTAGGGGCGTGATTCTAACTGTGATTGGCTGTGGCTTGAGATGTATGAACAGTGATCAACGGTTCTACATAGTAGAACCGTATGATCACCATTCATACACCGGGGAGAATGACAGGCGGCTTGTTTACACTAGCCGCCTGCCTTTCTCCCTCTCCACCGACGATCGCGAGTGGGGGGTCCGTGACCACTCGGGAGCACGCAAGTGGTTAAAGTAGAATTCCAGGTTTATTATTACTTTAGTTTGTTGGGGCCAAGCTGAGTGGTTATTGCACCAGATAGACATTGTTAGTGCATCTTTTTTGTTTCAATAAACTCATATTGGCTTTTATGGTGAGCAGGTCTCTTCTCCTTTTATGAAGGATCAATATGTTAAATGCTTGGCTGCTGACAAATGTGGAAAGCCTGTTCCTGCAGCCAGGAGAGAGGACAGAAATCAACAACTTTAGCTGAGCCCAACGGTCTCACATAGGTCCCTTTCACTGTGTGACTTGTCCTGCGACCTGGGACTGTAAAGTCGCATGACAAGTCATACTCCATGATTTTCAATGAGTACCATTCATATCTGTGTGACTTCACGTCGCAACGACTTCAAAGTAGTCCCTGCACTACTTTGGTCCGATTTTGATGCGTTTTGAGGTCCATAGACCTCAAACATTACACAGGCATTGCTTTAAGCCCACTCAAAGTCGCAGCAAAAAAAGTTCCCTTCCTGGGAACTTTGCAGGGACCTCATACGGAACTGCCTCAAAAGGTAGACACCATCAGGTCCAGCACCTGCATGCAAGTCCGGAGGGATGACCATCTGCTGGACAGCAGGAGAAGAAGAATTGCAGCCTGCAATGTCTGGAATTTGTCCAGAGGAAGGAGCACTCTGGCTAAGGCCCATTCCAGAGTCAGACCCAGATAGTTCAGCTTTGTGGACGGTACCAGAGCAGACTTTTAAAAATTCAGAATCCAGCCGAACTCCCTCAGAGTTCGTTCGGTGATGTCCAGGTTTTCCACCAGAGCAGTAGGGGACTCGGCTCGCAGAAGGAGGTCGTCCAAGTAGCCCAGTACCGCAATCCCTCATTGGCTTAACAACGCTAGCACTGGGTCTAACACTTTTGTGAAGGCCCGAGGAGCAGAGGCGAGACCAAAGGGTAACATCACAAACTGATAAAGCTCCTCTCCTGCGGCAAAGCAGAGGAAGCGCTGGTGCCGCCACATATTGGAATGTGAATGTAAGCATCCTTGATGTCGATAGAGGCAAGAAAATCCCCCTGATGCAGGGATGCCACCACCGTGCGAATGGACTCCATCCTGAACTTTTGCACCCACACAAAGCAGTTCAGCGCCTTGAGCTCCAGGATTGGACACACCTTGCCTTCCTTCCTGGGAGCTGTAAACAGGTTTGAGTAAAAACCCTGAAAACGTTCCATAGTTGGAAGCGGGACAATCACCCCTTGAAGCAACCTGTCTTGTACAGACCCAATCAGACCATGTTAACGGTCTGGGGACAGGCGCAAGTTGGAAGGAAAGAACTTTGCCGGGGGGACAAGAGTGAAACCCGATCTTGTAACCGGACCGAACTACTTTGTGGACCCACTTGTCTTGTGCCAGGGAAGTCCAAGGGTCCGCAAACCAACGAAGATGTCTCCCCACCCCCGATACGGGTGGGCAGTATAACCAAATGGTTATGAAGATCAGGAGCTATGTCCTTCAATGACTAAAAGAGAAAATAAAAAATTGCAGAGATGATCAAATACCACCAAAAGAAAGCTCTATTTGTGGGAAAAAAAAGGTCAACAATGTTATTTGGGTACAACGTCGCACGACTGCGCAATTGTAAGTTAAAGCAACACAGTGCCGTATAGCGAAAAATGGCCTGGTCAAACCTTCTGGAGCTGAAGTGATTAAAAAGTCACACCTGCCTTGAGCATTCCTGTGTGTTTGGACGGGAGGGGGGGGGGGGACACATGGAAAAGCGCATGCGTGCGTTGTGGCGATGACCTTTAAAGTGGTTTTAAACCTCAGAGATTAAATATGAACAAAGCATATTTCTCTATAGTTTGCACTTGTCTCAATCCAGTGCACTAAGTGTAATTTCTGTCTGTTGCCTTGTTACTCTACTATCTGCATGAATCAATTCTTGCAAGTTTTCCTGACACTAAGAAAAAAAAAGGTGACCGGGGACGAAAGCTCCAGCACAAAGCCTGTGATTGACAGCCTCAGCTCTGTTCCTGTGTGCTGTATGAAGGGGGTGTGTCCGTTCCCTCCAATCAGCATTCAGAGCTCTCCTCACTGAGCTCTGCAGAGTGTAATTTTACCTTTTCATCCCTTTTTTTGTTAAAGCTCAGACAAGTTGTATAAATTCAGCACTTTGAACGGATGTAGAGAAAAGAAGTCTGCAGATAGACAGCTACAACTTATGTAGGGGGATTTGTTTAATCTCTGAGGCCAGTCATTTCACTGGGTATATGTGAGGGTTTACAACCACTTTAAGGGCTTTTAAAGCATCGCCTATGGACAATTTACCAAAAAATTGTTGCTGTGCAAAACTGAGGCTTAACCCTTTGGCGCCGGCACTTTAAAATGATTATGAAGTCTTGTTTTTTTTTTTTAAAAACATGTTACACTTAGCTGCTCTGTGAAGTTGGTTTTGCACAGAGCAGCCCAGATCCTCCTCTTCTCAGGTCCCTGATCTGTGCTTCTGGCCCCTCCCTCCTGTTGAGTGCCCCACAGCTCACTGTGTCCCCTCTCTCCTGATTGGCTGACTGACTTTGATTGACAGCAGCGGGAGCCAAATCCACCAGGCTGCTGTCTTAGCCAATGAGGAGGGGAGTCCCGGCCAGCTGAGAAACTCCTGAAAATCGCTGGATAAAGACAGGCTTAGGTATTAGAAGGGCTGCTGCACACAGAAGGTTTTTTTTTTTTTTTTTATCTTCATGCATAGAATGCATGAAAATAGAAAAAAAAAAAAAAGAAAAACTTCCACCTTTACAAATCCTTTAAGGCATTGTGAATTCCGGGAGGTGGGTGAGCTTGTGACCGCTGTGATTGGCTGTCACTTGATTGGAAATCTCCCACTCTTGGCACAGCTCTACCAGCGCTAGTGCTTGCAAATATGCGGCTGCTCGGTGCCAAGGCCTGGGCCCGCTGAGAGGCTGCATATTTGCGTGCGCCCGGCACCTAGGGGTTAACATTGGGTATCCATTTACTCAATGCAACTTAAAGCGGAGTTTCGGGCACGAAAACTTTTTTTCAATAAACATACCCCCGGGACAGTCAAGGCTAGTACATTCCACAATGGCTAGCCTCTGATCTGTCCCGGTTCGCACTTACCTGCAAGAAGAAATACTCACAAATTTCTTCTCCAGCGTTGCCATCTCTGTTGTGGGCAGCTGAAGCCGGCGCGATCCTCTTCTGCGTCCTCTTCCGTGTCTTCTTCTCCCAGAATGCGCCTGCACCGGCCCCTCTCGTCACTTCCGGTGCGGCGCCGCATTCCTCCACAGCTTCTGGGCATGCCCAGAAGCTGTTTAGCAGGGAATGCGGCGTCGCCCCGGAAGTGACAAACGGGGGCGGTGCCGTCGCATTGATTCCTGGGAGCGATGACGTTCAGCTCCCAGGAATCATTGCAAGCCAGGAAGTGACGGCGGAGCCGCGGCACAGAGGGAGGAAGTGAAGAATAGGTGAGTATTTTCTATCTACAATTACAAGGTGAGTAAAAAAAAATAAAAATATACCTAACTATCCAATTCCTTTTCAGGTGAAGGAGACCAAGCGGATGGGCACAAAAAAAAAAAAAAAAAAGGTCGATTTTGTGCCCGGAACTCCGCTGTAACCTTTCATATTTTAAAAATAAATTAGGAAATATATTGTGTTTGTATGCACTAAAACTAACTTTCAGGAATTGTTACTAAAAACATGGTTCTGATAACATGCGATAATTGCACACGTTTATCAAAGACTAAAACTGCCAACATTTTATTCTCCAGGGTCTCCACTTTCAGAAACGATATATAATGTGTGAAAGGGGGTTCACTAATGGTAATAAACAGCACATACTCAGACTGGTCTGAGGTGGTGAGCGGGGTCCCCCAAGGCTCAGTCCTGGGACCAACCTTGTTCAATTTATTCATAAACAGCATTGAGGACGGGATCAGTAGTTCGTTATCAGTTTTTGCAGATGACACAAAATTGGGCAGGGCAATAACTACACAGCATGAAGCAGATATCCTACAGGATGACCTGGACAAAATAACGGAGTGGGCAACGACTTGGCAAATGAGGTTTAACATGGAGAAGTGTAAGGTTTTGCACTTGGGGACTGGAAACATAAAAGCACAATACACGTTAGGAGGGGAACCCTTGGGGGAATCAAAAATGGAGAAAGATCTGGGAGTTTTGGTTGAGGATAGATTAGGAAATAGCATGCAATGTCAAGCGGCAGCTGCCAAAGCCGGCAGAATATTAGCATGCATAAAGAAATGGATGTATTCCAGAGATAAGACTATAATCCTTCCACTTTATAAAACTCTGGTCCGACCGCATCTGGAGTATTCTGTCCAGTTCTGGTCGCCAGTCCTCAGGAGAGATGTGTTGGAGCTGGAGAAAGTCCAGAGAAGGGCAACTAAACTAATTAGGGGATTGGAGGACCTTAATTATGAAGAGCGTCTGCAATCGCTTGATTTATTCTCCCTGGAGAAGAGACGCCTGAGAGGGGACATGATAGCAATTTATAAATATCTCAATGGTGATCTCAGCATAGAAAAAAAGCTATTCAGTCAAAGGGATTGCATGAGGACTCGGGAGCATACAATGCGATTAGAGGAGAAGCGTTTTAACCTCAGGCAACGTGGGGAGTTCTTTACTGTTAGGGCTACAAGATTGTGGAATTCTCTACCACAAGAGGTGGTTTCTGCGGGAAGTATGGTGGCTTTCAAAAGACTCTTAGACTTACATCTCAAGGATCAGAACATTCAGGGGTATGTGAGATGATTACAGACACACACACCTACACAGGTTGAACTGGATGGACTATTGTCGTTATTCAACCTCACCTACTATGTAACTAATCGTCAGGCCTAAAAGGGCATTTTGATGAGTGTACAAAACAATAGAAAAGAAAATGAAAGCATTCCAGAGACTCAGTTAGGATTGGATTCGTGGATATTATAATAATAGAATGCCATGTAATCTCTCCAAGTGTCAGCCTAGGGGGGAGTCAGAGGTGTTGCTGTGTGAAGTGGCTGTCCTCCTTTATAATGCATGTAGAACATTGCATAGCAGAGCCATGGACATTCTTACCTTCCACTAGCTACGGGCCCTGTTATTGAAGCCTGTAACAGCCAGCCCTCTGCCATATTGTCAGTGAGCACAAATAAACAGGAACTAACCCATTACACGACATTCTTACCGATAAATTTCGCCGGAGACCCCTGTTGTCCCAATGTCCCTTCCCTTCTAGTCACACGGCTTCTAGAAACCACCTCCCTTCCTCTGCTCAGCTGACCCTAGTACCCAGATGTCACTACTTCCGCCCAAACTCTGACGCTAACTTTTTTTTTGTACACACTTCCGCCCTCCCGCTAGACTAAACCATTCAATAATAGCAGGGGCAGTGCTGAGTAACAGTATTTTCCCCTGTATACTAATCCGGTGCATTGTACCCATATTCTATTGTGTGCTTGTCACTACACGCCGCACAATTACTGACGGGCAGTCCAATGCCTGTTTTCTCCATTGTCACCATAGTAACACGGCAATTCGTCAGGTTAAGCTGCCTCCGTCACTTCTCTAAGGGTCATGTGATGAAGTGGAGAGCGGACGTCATCTGACGGCTCCGGGAGGAAGATGGCGGCCAAGGGGGGCGGCGGCGGAACCTCCCGGGGGTTTTATTTTAACACCGTACTGTCACTGGCCCGCTCCCTGTCCGTGCAGAGGCCGGCGGCCCTGGAAAAGGTGAGTCTGTAGCCAGAGGATGCGAGCTGAGCTGTGGATTAGACTGGCACTGTTCAGTGCTCTGTTGGGGGCGCATTACCTGGAACCGGAGGGCTGGAACAGGGCTTGACACCTGTCAGTGGAACTGGGGGGCTGGAACAGTGCTTGTCACCTGTCAGTGGAACCGGGGGGCTGGAACAGTGCTTGACACCTGTCAGTGGAACTGGGGGGCTGGAACAGTGCTTGTCACCTGTCAGTGGAACCGGGGGGCTGGAACAGTGCTTGACACCTGTCAGTGGATCTGGGGGGCTGGAACAGTGCTTGACACCTGTCAGTGGATCTGGGGGGCTGGAACAGTGCTTGACACCTGTCAGTGGATCTGGGGGGCTGGAACAGTGCTTGACACCTGTCAGTGGATCTGGGGGGCTGGAACAGTGCTTGACACCTGTCAGTGGATCTGGGGGGCTGGAACAGTGCTTGACACCTGTCAGTGGATCTGGGGGGCTGTAACAGTGCTTGACACCTGTCAGTGGATCTGGGGGACTGGAACAGTGCTTGACACCTGTCAGTGGAACTGGGGGGCTGGAACAGTGCTTGACACCTGTCAGTGGAACTGGGGGGCTGGAACAGTGCTTGACACCTGTCAGTGGAACTGGGGGGCTGGAACAGTGCTTGTCACCTGTCAGTGGAACCGGGGGGCTGGAACAGTGCTTGACACCTGTCAGTGGATCTGGGGGGCTGGAACAGTGCTTGACACCTGTCAGTGGATCTGGGGGGCTGGAACAGTGCTTGACACCTGTCAGTGGATCTGGGGGGCTGGAACAGTGCTTGACACCTGTCAGTGGATCTGGGGGGCTGTAACAGTGCTTGACACCTGTCAGTGGATCTGGGGGACTGGAACAGTGCTTGACACCTGTCAGTGGAACTGGGGGGCTGGAACAGTGCTTGACACCTGTCAGTGGAACTGGGGGGCTGGAACAGTGCTTGACACCTGTCAGTGGAACTGGGGGGCTGGAACAGTGCTTGACACCTGTCAGTGGAACTGGGGGGCTGGAACAGTGATTGACACCTCTCAGTGGAACCTGGGGGGCTGGAACAGGGCTTGACACCTCTCAGTGGAACCGGGGGGCTGGAACAGTGATTGACACCTGTCAGTGGAACCGGGGGGGCTGGAACAGCACTGTGCAGTCACCCCATCATTAGGAGAAGTGATCAGCCCCAGATTTGTTTTGGACAGACAGTGCTGTGCATTTAACCACTTGCCTACTGGTCACTTTCACCCCCTTCCTGCCAAGACCAATTTTTATATTTCAGCGCTGTTTCACTTTGAGTGACAGTTGTGCAGTCATGCTACACTCTACCCATATGAAATTTTTATAATTATTTTCCCCCCACACAAATAGAACTTTCACACATGTGCGGGGCAGCTGTGGTGCGGTTTCAAAAAGGGTCCTGTGCGTTTTTGGGTCCAGTTCAGACAAACATTCGCCCCTGAACAGAAGGTCATATCTGATTATATTTACCCCTGGGCCAGTTGACTTTATTTCTGAAATTACAGTTTTATAGCAAGTCACCATTTTAATGGTTTGTGTTTTGGTTACACACTCATTAAAATAGTGACAATTGGACAGACCTGTGGGGATTGTACCTGTATGTCTTTAGGTTACCCCATAGCAATAAAGGTCTGATTTTACTAAGAGACCATTACATAGAACTGTAAAGTCTGTTTACTCATAAAGTTCAACTCCAGGGGAACACAAAAAATCCCCTTGCCTTGAGCCCCCCCACAAACACTGCAAGGGTTAAATGCTCGTCTTTGTCTAGTGGGTGAGAAACAAAATGGAATACTGCATTCCAGCTCTCTTTCCCCCCCCCCCCAACTTGTGTGTCCAGTCCTATTAAACCTCTTCTCCAAATGATTACAACCATGATCGCACTTCTCCTGCCTCCATATACAGTGCAAGGTTAATAGCCTAGTGTTTAATGTAGTGACTTTGAAGGACCTTCCACAGCCTGCCCTGAGTGCTGCAGGGGAAAGGATAGTACTGAAGTGAGGTCACGGACCCCCCCCCGCGCGTGTGAGCGGCGGACCCGATGTCCGCCGCTCACTCATGATCGTCCGTGACAGCGGGAGAAAGGCAGGCGGCTAGTGTAAACAAGCCGCCTGTCATTCTCCCCTGTGTAGAAACAGTGATCATACGGTTCTACTATGTAGGACCGTTGATCATTGTTCCTACACTTCAAGCCACAGCCAATCACAGTTAGAATCACGCCCCTAGGGACACACACAGCCCCTCCATCTCAAATAAAGTTAACCCCTTCACTACCAGTGTATTTTTACAGTAACAGTGCATATATATAGCACTGATTACTGCAGTAATGTCACTGGTAACCCCAAAAGTGTCAATGTCAGTCAAGGGTCCGATCTGTCAGCCGCAATGTCGCAGTCCCGCAAAAAAAATCACAGATCGCCGCCATTACGCGTTAAAAAAAAAACAACAAAAATGACAAAAATCTTTCCCTTTGTTAGTAAACGCGATAACTTTTGCGCAAACCAATCAAAATATGTTTTTTGCGATTTTTTTTTTTTTTTTTTTTTACCAAACATAGGTAGCATAAAACAAATTGGCCGAAAATGTTAAAAAATTTTGATTTTTATATTTTTTTTTTGGGGGGAATTTCATATAAAAAATGTGAAAAATATTGTTATTTTTGCAAAATTGACGCTATTTTTTTGTTTATAGCGCATGATCAAAAAAATCGCACAGGTGATCAAATACCACCAAAAGAAAGCTCTGTTTGTGGGGAAAAAAAGGACGTCAAATTTGTTTAGGTACAGCGTCGCACGACCGCGCAATTGTCCGTTAAAATCACGCAGTGCCAAATAGCAAAATACCCCCTGGTCAGGAAGGGGGTAAAATCTTCCGGGGCTTAAGTGGTTAAAAGTCTTTACAGGCTAACAGTTTAAAATTACACAGGTTTGGTTCTAGAATTCTTGCTCTCCCTCTGCGTTTATGGCGATACCTCGCATGTGGCGCGATCACAATTAACATATGCATATATATATATATATATATATTATTATTATTATTATTATTATTATTTATTTTTTTTTTTTTTACTAGCTTTTTTGTCATTACACATCCCTTGTCATAGCATGGGTTGTGACAGATCCTCTTTATGGAGAGCCTTTGGGTCTCCATAGCTGGAGTTAAAGGACAGTATCTGGATGATGACTAGCTGCAGCCATCATCCAAATATCAGCACCAATTCCTGAGGATGCATGGGAAGTGCCTGTTCCCATTTTTTTCTTTTTAGGTAAAGTTCCACTTTAATTCACAAAGCTTTACCCAAGTATAATCTTTATTTCAGGCCGGTTGTAACTGTAATTTTCAAATCTAATAGGAATTACTTGACTATATAACTGTCACTTTTTTGAAAACCAGAATTTTTATTTTGTGTTTAAATTTTTGATCTGAGCCTATTTTTATGTAATGGATTAATATGTGTATAGCCTGAAGTCTTGGAATAATTTTTTGATATTTGTAGCTGTGGATTATTTTTTCTGAAACGTGGCTTTTTTTTTTTTGTTTTTGCCATCACTACTGAAATTCTTGGTTTCATGGAATGTAGGCATTCCAAAGGAGATCAGAATTTAGTTTCAAAGGTCAATGTGTACAGCTTTTAAAATGCTGAGCTTGTTTAGCATTTTGGTCTCACAAGTGCCTTGCACAGAAAGAGCCTTAAAGCAGAGCTCAACCCATCAATTTAAAGTAGAACTTTAGTCAGAAAATGAAGTCCTGATCACTTGAGGCTGGCCTCTTTTGCAGGTATAGCTATGTAAAACATTAATAATAAGTAGCTATACTGTTTAATATACAGTAATACACTGTCTAACCCTGCTCTGCGCAGTTGCTTTCCTTTTTTAGGCACTGCTGAAGTTGTAGAGGCCGATCTGCCGAATACCTTAAAGCGGAATTATCCTTTACAGCTAAAGAAGGTGCTTCTGTGGGATCTGCAACTGCCGTGGTGCTGCACATGTGATCAGTTATGACACCAGCAATTTGATGGTTTGACAGTTTGGGTGAGGACACAGTAAAATGTGACAGTTAACAATCCCGGCATTCCAGAAATGTATAAAGTATATATCTGGACACAAATTTGTCAAACAGGATATCTCTGCGCTTGTTGGAGGAGTCAGTTCATTAACTGCTAAAACTACAAAACTGCTGCTACTTCACCAAATAGCGATATATATTGGAAAACATAAATAAAAAGAATAGTAGCGCAAAAAGTCACTGGATGTGGCTTTTAAAATGTAAAACAATAAAATCATACATAAAAGGTGTTACTGAAAACACTCTCATAAGGGTATAAAAGTCCTTTAAAGTCCATAGACCGTCCAGGAATGAGTGATGTTACTACTGGATCACCTTTTTTGTCCACCACCAAGTGTCACACCAAGGGGTCAGCAGAAATGGCAACTCACCAGATAAAGTGGCTCAGGTGTTCTCACACAAGAGCAAAATGAGCAGATATCCACGATACAGATGATGGGTGTAGACAAACGACCTGGATATGTCACCGCTGCACACACTTAATCAGACCTCCTTTCCACAAATGTCCCTCAGCATAGTGATCACATGCAAGGCAAAATAACCCCAATAGTGAAGTATTGTAAAACTCAGCTTTATTGAAAGATAGATTGCACTTACATTTGTAGAAAAAAAAATCAGGCTTCTAAGTAGTAACAAAAGCGGCCAGGAAAGGATCCACACTCGTACAATCACCCGGGTTGACTCCACGCCAACCCCGATACTTCCGGGTGGGTTCTCCTCCGTGCCACGTGATGTCGGATGCGTCGTCTGGTCACGCCCCGACGCGTTTCGTCATTTCCGACTTCAACTGGGGGCGTGACCAGACGTCGCCATCCACCATCTAAATACCTCCGCTGGAACGCACCGCGACCAATCAGCACAGCGGTGGAACGGCCGGAAGATAACCAGCACTCACAGCGGCGGAAGTAAACAAACACATCGCACTTCCGAGTATCCTCTGCATGGGGACAACCATCAAGGCACCGCTAGAAAATAAAACAGCGCCAGCAATGTTCCACCTATCATACAGAGGACACAGAGATGCTCATATATAAATCAAGCTAGATAGTGACAATAAGCACAATTGAAGCATTAATCTAAGGGTCTCCCCTGTGCCGATCTTAAGTCTGCAGTGCATTGCCAGCCGCATAACACACATAGTACAATATCAGCAATTGAGCACATAACAAATAGCATAAAAAAAAAATGCATAAAACGAATCAGTATATGTTTGTATGGAATAATCCATATCACAAAAACCCACATATACAAAAATATATACAAAAATAACACCCTAATATAAAAAATATATAATATATATTACTACAAAGTCACACCCATATAAAATAGTAGTAAAGCTAAATGGAAAATCACTAACACCAAACATTGGTGATAGTGAAGATAATCCACAACCCAATAGTAAACTGGGGCTCACACACATGGAGAGTAATCCCAAAAAATAGTAAAGAGAATGAAAGAAAAGGATCTAGACAAAAAGTCTTACGAATCACTAATATAGCAATTCAGATCTAATTCTATATTTAACCCCATCGGGGCGAGGGCCTGGGTGAGAAAAATCCATTTGGTCTCACGCTTGGACAATTCCCTCACCCAATTCGCACCCCGAACACCTGAGCCACTTTACCTGGTGAGTTGCCATTTCTGCTGACCCCTTGGTGTGACACTTGGTGGTGGACAAAAAAGGTGATCCAGTAGTAACATCACTCATTCCTGGACGGTCTATGGACTTTAAAGGACTTTTATACCCTTATGAGAGTGTTTTCAGTAACACCTTTTATGTATGATTTTATTGTTTTACATTTTAAAAGCCACATCCAGTGACTTTTTGCGCTACTATTCTTTTTATTCCAGAAATGTAACTGTATTGAAACCGTTAAATCGATGGGTTTTGTTCTGCTTTATGATTTCCTGCTGCTCGGGGACTCTGGGCTTCAGCAAAATAGCAGCCTCCAGGAAGAGCAAACAGGAGCAATGCTGGAGGCAGTTTACAGCACACACATTTAATTTTAGTAGCATAATTATTAATGTGAAATGTTAAAGATCATTATTTTTTTCCAAGTTATGTGTAAGGTTCTGCTTTAAATAACTGTTTTCTGAAACCAGTTACATTTAAGGCATGCAGTAATGATAACTGTTATAGTTGCTTGTGCTTTCAACCAAACTGTCAAGCCATCAAATGGCTGGTGTCATATCTTATCACATTTGCAGCACTATGGCAACTGCAGATCAAACAGAGGCTAAGATGGCAGCTTCCTTGGCAGTAAAGGATAGGAGGGGTTTACTTCTCCCTGCTCTCAGGGACATACTTCCTGTTACCATACCAGGGCCATTTATAATATTGATTGGACCCTGGGAAAACATTTTCTTTGGCCCGTGACCATTCTTAGAGATATACCAAATAGCAGGAAGACTCAAAATCAGTTTACTGCACCAGATTAGGCAGGAATTCGTTCCCAGAAGTTACAGCACATCATTACTGCTCACTGATGGACGTACTACAGGAGATGACCAGAGACTGCGGATCTAGTACAGGAGATAACCAGAGACTGCGGAACTAATACAGGAGATAACAGGAGACTGCAGAACTAATACAGGAGATAACAGGAGACTGCAGAACTAATATAGGATATAACCGGAGACTGCGGAACTAATATAGGATAAAACCGGAGACTGCGGAACTAATATAGGAGATAACAGGAGACTGCGGCACTAATACAGGAGATAACAGGAGACTGCGGAACTAATACAGGAGATAATAGGAGACTGCGGCACTAATACAGGAGATAACAGGAGACTGCAGAACTAATATAGGATAAAACCGGAGACTGCGGAACTAATACAGGAGATAACAGGAGACTGCGGAACTAATATAGGATATAACCGGAGACTGCGGAACTAATATAGGATAAAACCGGAGACTGCGGAACTAATATAGGAGATAACAGGAGACTGCGGCACTAATACAGGAGATAACAGGAGACTGCGGAACTAATACAGGAGATAATAGGAGACTGCGGCACTAATACAGGAGATAACAGGAGACTGCAGAACTAATACAGGAGATAATCGGAGACTGCAGAACTAATACAGGAGATAACAGGAGACTGCAGAACTAATATAGGATAAAACCGGAGACTGCGGAACTAATACAGGAGATAACAGGAGACTGCGGAACTAATATAGGATATAACCGGAGACTGCGGAACTAATATAGGATAAAACCGGAGACTGCGGAACTAATATAGGAGATAACAGGAGACTGCGGAACTAATACAGGAGATAACAGGAGACTGCAGAACTAATACAGGAGATAACCGGAGACTGCGGAACTAATACAGGAGATAACCGGAGACTGCGGAACTAATACAGGAGATAACCAGAGACTGCGGAACTAGTACAGGAGGTAACTAGAGATTGGGGAACTAATACAGTAGGTAACTAGAGATTGGGGAACTAATACAGTAGGTAACTAGAGATTGCGGAACTAATACAGGAGATGACCAGAAACTGTGGATCTAGTACAGGAGGTGATCAACTAAGTAACCATTTTAAAATTCTACCTATCAGCAATGTACAGGTACTTGGTAAGCAGGTCAGGCGTTAGGATAACAGTTTACAAGCAGTCCATTGGGAGAAGGACCTACCTACCTAGCCAGCCCTGCTCACCACCCGCTCTGAGGTCCATAGACCGAAATTCCTGAGGTCAGGAGGCGGGGCGCTCAGTTCTTCCATTACTATTTTAGCTCTTGAGTCTCTGTGTATACAGGCTGCATGGGGCGGGGTCAGGGCGGAAGTGGAGCTTCTGGTCCCGTCCCCTCCCTGCTGGCCAGGGCATACACACACCGATGTACTTGGTGCAGTCTGCAAGATTATTATCTTGGGACCCAAATGTGTGGGCAGTGTGGGCTCAAGGGGCAGCTGCTTTGGGCCCCCTAACAATGACTGGGCCAAGGGCAGCTGCCCCGATTACCCCACGTTAAAGATGGCCCTGTCTCATACATCTCATCCTGCACACTGGCCTGCTACATGTCGGAGCGCTGCCTTTGGTAAATTAAGGGATATATTAAGGGACATAGATTTAGCAAAGAAGGATATCCTAAATTTATGCGCTGCTTTTTTGTTATAGCTTAACCACTCATTCACCACTTATTCTAAAATATACTTTTATAAATGGCATGTAGGCAATTGGTTAAAGAACAATTTTGCAGGGCTTGCAAGGTGCCCCCTACCTCCTGCCAGCGACACCCACGGTAGCTTTGAGGCTCTCCCTTTTTTCTGGGGAGTCCAGGACTGTGGGAAACCGCATCCCCAGTGAGAGCAGTAGGACCATGGGGAACATCTTTTCCCCGATCCCTCCTGTGACTAATGACCCCAGTTGCAATGTGTATTATCTGTGCTGGAATAGCCTTATTGGAGGGCAGTGGAGACAGTGGGCGTCTAAAATACCCCCTTCATAAAGACTTCCTGTCTCCTGCCCATGCTGTCACATAGGGGGCATGTTGGCTCTCTTACAATGGCAATAAAGTAAACCAAATAAAAAAGCTTTATAAATAAAAATAATAAAAAAAAAGTTAAAGCACCCCTGTCCCTACCAGATACACCCCAGACAGAAAGTGCAACACAGAGTGAGTACATGGGTGTATGTAACATCAATGGTGGCACATATATGAGGTACCATTGCTAATGTCGGAGTGAGAGCAAGAATTCTTTGGCCATAATTTATGATCAAGTGTAAGCTGAAGGCTTTTAAAGGGTCGCTAAGGAGAATTTTGGGTACCATGGTTTTTTGTGATTTCACAGGCATACACAAATTTACAGCTTGACATGCTTGCTATTTATTTAGTTGACCCTACACTATCTTTTTTTATTCCACCAATATAATGGGTAATTGTGTTTGTTTTCACTAAAATTCATTTGAGTATATTATATATATATTCCTGAAAATATCTGTTTGACTATTAGCTGCCCAAAAAATTGCAACTACCACCATTTTATTCTCCAGGGCTTTTGCTTTTAGAAAGTATATACTTTTTCAGTGGTCAAGTTGCTGAGACTTGAAATCACACAGATATGAATGGTACTCATTAGAAATCATGGCGTACGACTTGTCATGCAACTTTGCAGTCCCAAGTTGGAGGACAAGTTGCACAAGTGTGAAAGGGGCCTTAAGGCTAGCTCCACCTTTTACACCTGTATTTAGTGTAACATGTTGCTTATCAACCAACTCCCCCCCCCCCCCCCCCAAACCCAGAGCGTCCCCTGTGACAGCGTGTGGGGGATCTGTGAATGAATGAACTACAAGTCCGTCTGCCACTGTGTAAAAATAGTTCTCAGTGCTCTTTTCCGCTGAAAGCCTGCACCTCCTTTCCACTGTTGGATACTGTCCTGAGTGTCTGTCCTCCTGGCGCTGAAAAATTCAGCTGTAGTGGCTGCTACAGAGAAAAGTTACACCTGCCACTCCCTTCTACCCTCTTTTATCCCACTTCTGCAATGCATTGCAGTAGGTAAATAGAGGGAGTGATGCTGAATGACAAGAGTCCACTTACCATTTCTTAAACGCAATGCATTGTGGGAGCATAGTAATACAGGTTCTGTGAATTGCAGAGAGGGCAGAAGGGGTGGGCCAACAGTGCTACTTTTCTCTGTAAAAGTGGCTGCAGTTAAAGCGATTGTAAAGAGGGAAAAAAAAACATCTCTATACTTACCTGCTCTGTGCAAAGGAATTGCACAGAGCGGCCCCCAAACCTCCTTAGGTCCCCCATCCACACTCCTGGCCCCTCCTCGCTGTCCAGTGCCCCCACAGGAAGCCGCTTTCCATTGGGGCACTTGTGCGTGCTTGTTCCCGAGCCCAGCTACCTATGACACAGACAGACATCCCCCGCTCCCTCGCCACTGGCTTTGAATGACATCACTGGGAGCCAATGGCTCCCGGTGCCTCAGAAAAGCTAGTGAGACCCGAAAGGGAGGGGAGAGAAGAACTGCAGACATGCACAGCGCTGGATCGAATGAGGGCTCAGGTAAGTACAGGGGTCAAGTCCTGGGAAAGAACTCAACAAAGATCCCCCTCACCCCCTTCTCAAAAATAAAAGTGTGTGTATGTATGTATGTGTGTGTGTGTGTGTGTATATGTGTGTATGTATATGTATATATATATATATATATATATATATATATATATATATATATATATATATATATATATATATATATATATATACCTTTTGCGGAGTGAGGGCCACTTTAACGACTTGGTAACCAGTCGAGGGCCACAGTGAGTGGAGCCGGCAGATGACAGGTCTGTGTCCACGCAGCATATGCAGAGCAGACACGGACACAGCCTTCTCTACTCTATGGGCCCTCTGATCCAATCTGCCCAGACACAAGGGGACAGATCCCCTTCTGTTTTTTAAGTGGATCAGATTTGAGATAGGCGGGTGTAAATGGACACAAGTTAATTTACATCTGCCTGTCTATAGAGGTGAATGGAGGGTCCCAATGGGTCCACCTTAAAAACATACAGGCGGACCCGATCGGACAGGATGTGTAAAAGGGGCCTAAGGCTGCTTTCGCACGGATGCACTGCAGTTTACCTGCACCTCAGCTGACCTCAATCTTCACTTCTTCCTCAATATTACTGCAGGTATCGCTGGCTGCTGCTGTCCCCCAGGCGGCTGGTGGCTGCTGCTGGCTGTCCTTCAGGGATGGTCCTGCTGGCTAGTGCTGCTGCAGGGGACTGCTGGCAGGTACTGCTGGCGGGTACTGCTGGCGGGTACTGCTGGTGGGACCTGCTGGTGGGACCTACTGGTGGGTACTACTGGCTGATACTGCTGGCTGTTACTGCTAGCTGGTTCCTGACCATCAGTGTGACAGGTGCCGCACTAGAGGAAGCATGCATCTGCAGTAGAGATCAGAGCCGCTGCTTTCTGTATCGCTCCTGTGCCCTGTCACAGGCGGGGTCCTGTGACAGGAGCCGGCGCTATACAGGAAGCATTAGCTCCGCTTCTTCTAGTGCCAGTTCAGTTCCTTCACACTGATGCTTGGGGATGGCAGGTCGGGAACCCGCAATCTGGGCTTACCGACCCTCCATCCCAGAGCAGAAGGTGGCACCAGGATTCTGTTGGGGGGCTGCTAACGCGAACGACATTCCCATGTGTTCCTGCAGGACTCGAGCCCTGGGTAATTATAAGGAAGGATGAGAGGCCAAATTCGATGCCTAAACATCTTTTACCTTAATGCAAGGAATGCGTTAAGGTAAAAAATGTTTAAGCTTTAGAACCACTTTAACTCTGACAGTGCTGGAAGACATCTGTTCAGAACAGTATCTGGCTGCTGAGTGGAGGAACAGCTAGGCGGATTTTTGGCAGAACCAGCTGCCAGCAAGTAATGGGATCTGCATCATTATACAACTTATATGTGCAAAGCTGTATCCCAAAAACCCTCTCTAAACATCAACTTTAAAAAGTCTCCACAATAAAAACGGCTTTCTCAGAAAACATGTCAGGCTAATATTTTGTGAAATAAAGGTTATTCATTGTATCAGATGTGCTCGGAAAGACCTGGATGCTGTCATTGCTGTATCTTCCTGAAGTTGCTGGTAGCCTGGCTGTCATTTTGATTTGAAAACTTCAGTTTTCTGAGTCACTGACCTGGAACATGCATGCAGATCAGGAGTTTGGACTTAATTTGCTGCATGCTTGATCCAGATCAGTGGCTCGAAATGTGTTGAAGTCTGAGATTTTGAATTCCAGACAAGGAACTAGGCAGTCAGAAAGTGGCAACTTCTAGGTTTGTCTTATCAAATGTTTGCTTTAAATAGCACATTCCTAATACCAGCATCATGTGCAGCATTGAACATACAACTCCGGGATGTTGCCCTTGGAGGCAAGGTTTCAAAGAAAAAGCAAGAACTTTTTTTGTGCATTAGGATAACAATCCAAAGCATACTTCTTAGCTATAAAACACCTGTCAATTAAAGAAACAAGAATCCCAAGTTCTGTTTTTGATGGGTTGGCTTGCCCACTCACCAGGTTTAAGCCCTGTGAAGGTGTTATGGGAAGAACCCCACAGGCCAGCTGCACCTTTGAGAAGCCACAGAGTGCGTTGGGTAAAATGAACCCTAATAGTTAGAAGGCCAAAATCTAAAACTGTATTTGCTGCAAATAGCAGATAGTGTACTGAATACAGTGGGTACGGAAAGTATTCAGACCCCCTTAAATTTTTCACTCTTTGTTATATTGCAGCCATTTGCTAAAATCATTTAAGTTCATTCTTCTTCCTCATGAATGTACACATAGCACCCCATACTGACAGAAAAACACAGAATTGTTGACATTGTTGCAGATTTATTAAAAAAGAAAAACTGAAATATCACATGGTCCTAAGTATTCAGACCCTTTGCTGTGACACTCATATATTTAACTCAGGTGCTTTCCATTTCTTCTGATCATCCTTGAGATGGTTCTACACCTTCATTTGAGTCCAGCTGTGTTTGATTATACTGATTGGACTTGATTAGGAAAGCCACACACCTGTCTATATAAGACCTTCCAGATCACAATGCATGTCAGAGCAAATGAGAATCATGAGGTCAAAGGAACTGCCTGAAGAGCTCAGAGACAGAATTGTGGCAAGGCACAGATCTGGCCAAGGTTACAAAAAGATTTCTGCTGCACTTAAGGTTCCTAAGAGCACAGTGGCCTCCATAATCCTCAAATGGAAGACGTTTGGGACGACCAGAACCCTTCCTAGAGCTGGCCGTCCGGTCAAACTGAGCTATCGGGGGAGAAGAGCCTTGGTGAGAGAGGTAAAGAAGAACCCAAAGATCACTGTGGCTGAGCTCCAGAGATGCAGTCAGGAGATGAGAGAAAGTTGTAGAAAGTCAACCATCACTGCAGCCCTCCACCAGTAGGGGCTTTATGGCAGAGTGGCCCGACGGAAGCCTGCATGGAGTTTGCTAAAAAACACCTGAAGGACTCCAAGATGGTGAGAAATAAGATTCTCTGGTCTGATGAGACCAAAATAGAACTTTTTTGCCTTAATTCTAAGCGGTATGTGTGGAGAAAACCAGGCACTGCTCATCACCTGTCCAATACAGTCCCAACAGTGAAGCATGGTGGTGGCAGCATCATGCTGTGGGGGTGTTTTTCAGCTGCAGGGACAGGACGACTGGTTGCAATCGAGGGAAAGATGAATGCGGCCAAGTACAGGGATATCCTGGACAAAAACCTTCTCCAGAGTGCTCTGGACCTCAGACTGGGCCGAAGGTTTACCTTCCAACAAGACAATGACCCTAAGCACACAGCTAAAATAACTCCGTGACTGTTCTTGAATGGCCCAGCCAGAGCCCTGACTTAAACCCAATTGAGCATCTCTGGAGAGACCTAAAAATGTCTGTCCACCAACGTTTACCATCCAACCTGACAGAACTGGAGAGGATCTGCAAGGAGGAATGGCAGAGGATCCCCAAATCCAGGTGTGAAAGACTTGTTGCATCTTTCCCAAAAAGACTCCTGGCTGTATTAGATCAAAAGGGGGCTTCTACTAAATACCGAGCAAAGGGTCTGAATACTTAGGACCATGTGATATTTCAGTTTTTCTTTTTTAATAAATCTGCAACAATGTCAACAATTCTGTGTTTTTCTGTCAGTATGGGGTGCTATGTGTACATTCATGAGGAAGAAGAATGAACCTAAATGATTTTAGCAAATGGCTGCAATATAACAAAGAGTGAAAAATTTAAGGGGGTCTGAATACTTTCCGTACCCACTGTACAAGTTATATGAAATAAAAGAGAATGTTATGACATTTCTGATCCATTTATTGCTACCTTGGTGACTAGCAGTAGTTAGTTACATTCAACTGGATTGGATGTATTAGGCCAATTTCTATATTTAAAGGGGAACCCCATCCTTACCTTCAGTCTTGCACAGTGTGTACAGGTTCCTTTTATGTACTGAAATTGCTCACTCCTCCGAGAGTGTCCTAGAAGATGCAGCAAGTCAGAGCTCCTCTGACATAGACTTTCACGGTATTGTTCATTTAAAGCGGAAGTAAACCCATTGCTTCAAAAAACAGTTACATTTCCAGCATGTGTCAGGAATGTAACTGTCACATTAGTTGTGCTCTCAACCAAACTGTCAAACCATCTAATGGCTGGTATCATAACTAAACATATGTGCAGAATCAGGGCAGTTGATGATCAAACTGAGGCCAAGATGGCAGCTTCCTTGACTGAAAACGATAAGAGGGTTTACTTCCACTTTAGGCACAAGAGGCTCCATCTTGCTTGCAATGTTTCCACGTCCTTCACAAACCACAGACTAAGCTTTCCTAGAAGTTCTGTCTCTCCCTTCTCCCCTATCCTCCTCAAGGTTTGAGTTTTGCAACTGTTCGGCATAGCTGATGACATATGAAGTGTGATATCCTATTTGCTAGTTTTTAATAACATCTTATACCACCCCCATCACCCCCTTTCTTATCTGCATGATTGCTTGTTTTAGGACTAGTGATGGGCTCAGGCATGTTTGGGATCATAGTCCCAACCCACCTGAGCAATCCCGCCAGGAAGCCGACACTGCACACCGCTAATTATAGTCAGTGAGGCATTTTCCGGTCCGCAGCTACACAGACCGGGAAATGCCTCACTGCCTACGATTGGCGGTGTGCAGTGTCTGCTTTTTGGCGGGATTGCTCAGGTGGGTTAGGACTACAATCTCGAACAAACTCGTTGCTGTTTAGGACTGAGGGCTCTTGAGAGGAGTACGGAGGCAGAGTGCTGTGATTTTGTTCAGGAAGCTGGATACAGCACCCTGCTGGTCCTTTTCAGCAGACACGATCTGCTTTTCTGCTTGCGTTGTGTAGTAAAGCACTGGTTCTAAAATAAGGTATGTAAAACAGGTTTAATTTTCAAATGTAATTAGTGTAATAATGGGGGGGGGGGGGGGAGAGAAATAAGGAACCAGAGAAGCTAAAATATAAGCAGGGTAAAAGAGAAGTATGAGAATAAAAATAAAAAAAATATCATACTCATCGATTCTCTGCCGCCTTTATACTGAGAACTGAGCAATCAAAGACTGCCCAGTCTCCAGTGAGCAGAGAGCCGGTGACTGTCAGTCACCAGCTCTCTGTTCTGCTCGTTCAGCACTCACTGGAGCGCTGGGCTGTGAGCGGCGGGACGGCGGCTGGCTTAAGCTTTCAATGGCGCTCTGAGAGGCTGAGCTAGCTGCCGTTCAGGCATGTGGGTGAATTCCGATATTAAAGTTGGGATCCCTCCAGAGCCTAAACCAGCTAAGTTTTCATCCAATCCAACCCGCTGGACGGATGGCGAACATATCGCCATCTGTCTGTTTTAAGCAGATCTTGTCGGATTGGATGACAGATGGGTGTCAGCGGACACATCTCCGTTGACATCTGTCTCTCCATAGAGGAGAATGAGTGGCCCAATCAGGTCCGCCTAAAAATTGGACATGCAGACCTGATCGGTCCAATCGTCTGAAAGGGGCCTTAAACAATTAGATTCACTTTTTCAATTAGATAGGCTCCTTCTTATGGCAATCCCAACCAGCAGAAAATTTTTATGCAGACCTTGGATGTAAGGGGCTTGGCTTGTCCAGACTTTCATACCTACTATTTGGTGGCCGTGCTTACCCAAGCTCATAATTGGCTTCTCTCTGATGACGCAAATGCCTCAGTAGTATTAGAAGCTGCACATTCAGGATCCTATGACACCCTTTGTAATCTCCTCTATAGGGGACTAAGAGTCTCTCACCCACCCCTTACAGCCGCTTTGAGGGCAGTTATTAAGGCCTGGCATGCTGTCATTACTAAACCTAATATCGTGAGGGGTAAAAGGTCCCCATCAACTCCGCTTTGGTTCAAACCCACGCTACCAAAATTTAATTCCTTACCAGACCCTGGTCTTTGGGCTGCTAAAGGAATCGGATACCTTTCAGATATTTGTGATGGGAGTGCACTATTTACGTTTGATAGGTTGATACATTTACACTGCCTAATGTGTTCTTCTTCTGATTCCTGCAACTCCAACACACTTATGCAGTGCAATTTGGGTCCTCCTTGTTTAGATAGGAGCAGGATGATTTGGAGGTTCTCCTCTGGGATGACACTCTCACAAACCTCTTTCTGTGATCTACAAGTCACTACTTCCCTCCCATTATGTGGGAATAGATGCCCTGCTAACTACGTGGCGTTCGGAGGAGCGGGACTTGGACAATGAAGACTGGGAAGATCTCTGAAAAAAGCCCATTTCAAACACTAATATTGACTAATGGGCTATGGGCTTCTATATTTGCGGTAGTAGTGAAACATTTCTGGACAGTTTTACTTGCTCTATTTCAGGTACAGAAACTGCTGTGTATGTGCCCTGTTGACTTCCATGGGATATTTCAACTGGATGAGAGAAGAAGAGATGCCCTTATTGCTTTGGGCATTTTCTTGGTTGAATCTGAACTTCAGGTATGTGTTATACTTTTAATTTATGACCTTTTGTTGCTGTCAGCCCACAATTAGCGGTATGCTTGACGAATCCTCTTTTTCGGGTTATTTTTTTGCTCTTTATGTACTGTTTGCAGTAGATTTCCCTTCACTTCCTGTCCCAGAGACACAAGGGAAAGTTAAAGAAAATCTCCTACATTGAGGGGAATTCCCCTCTTAGAGTTATCCCTGAAACAGGTGTCCCTAATGGGAGATTTTACCTCTCCTCTTTTTCTGGGGCTGACCATACATTTTTGGATTTCCCCTCACTTCATATTTTATTGACAGTGCTCACGTGTACAAATTATTATTATACAGATTATCAGCAACACCAATATATCGGGGGCCGATATGCACTTTCCCCGATATATTGGAATCGGCCCCTGAGCTTACTGATATTGCCGATATTTAGGGAAAGTGCATGTCCTGGGGTGATGCCTGCAGCTAGAGGCATCACCCCGGTACCGGTGTCCATAGCCGACGGTCGGCTGACTTGTAATGACAACCGATGCGGCTGAGAAGCCGCTCGGCTGTCATTACAAGGAGCGGAAGGAGACGTCCCCACCCCCCCCTCCCGCCGCCTTCCATGGCTCACCCGGCTCTCCCATCCCACCGGGAGACCCGGGAATCCTACCTCCGCCACCACCGGCGAAGAGAAGACCCGGTGTAGCATGAAGATGTGTCCCCGTGAAAGCCGGTATCCCTGCCGCAAGTGCGCATGTGCCGGTCTCCATGTAAAAAACTCGCCGCCGAATTAAAAAAACTGACAGCATTCAAAACAGCCAAACTTGGCGTTTTGAATGATTTTCAGTGCCGAGGAGGGGTTTGGGGTCTTTTTAGATCCCCAGATCCCTCCACAAGGAGTACCTAAAAAATAAATAAATAAATAAATTAAATAATTTTTTAATGTCTGGAAATATCGGCCGATACCGATATCCGATGACCAAAATATCGGTATAGGCATTAAAAAAACGATATTGGTTGATCACTAGTACAAACATAGGGATAAATCTCTCCTACAGTGGCAATATGCAATTATAAACTTTCCCCCACTCTATTCAAAGCTAAAACAAAAAAAAGTTTTGTCTTTGCATATACTTTACCAGGTTGGCTGTCTTGTACTGTACAGTTTGTAATCATACCATGTTTTCATCCCTCCCACTGCGTCCCTCATTTAATGCCAATGCCATTACAGGATGAATAGTTTCTAAACAGTACTGTAGCAACATTAAAGGCTAATGTTGGCTGTTACTTTTTTCTTTTCGGTCTGCTGCTTGCAGTCATTTAGAAAGGTTATATTGCAAGTGTTTTATTTGATAATAAAGATAAACACTGCATGAATATTATAATTATCTGTATTTTTTTTTTAGCACAAAGACCATGTGGTTCCCTATCTTCTGAGGCTTTTGAAAGGTCTTCCAAAGGTTCTGTGGATAGAAGAGAACACCTTTCGGAAAGCTAAAGGTGAGAATATACTACACTGGTACATTTATCCCTTTACTGAAATAAAACGCACCACTATTTTGTTTAAATGACTCAAAGGGGTCTATTTATTAATGTGTTCATCCAACATTCATACATTTTTCAACTTTGATTCAATTGGAAAATATGTGAAACCTGGATGAAAGCTGTGGGAAAAATGTAGAAACACATTTCACAAGGTTTAAGTACATTAAAGTGATATTAAAGGATTTTTTTTTTTTTTTAATAAAAAAAATGCGCAGTGGTTTTGCACAGAGCACCCCCCATCTTCCTCTTCTCTGGTCTCCTGCAAGCACTCCTGGCCCCTCCCCCTTACCAAGTGCCCCCAGAGCAAGCAGCTTGCTATAAGAGAACCCAAGCAGGCTCGCTCCCGAGCCACTGCTCTGTGTGTACATTCAAATACAGAGCTGCGACTCAGCTCCACCCTCTCCTCTCTCCATGGTCGTGATGACGCAGAGCCTGGACCGAATTCTGTGACGTCAGCAGAGAGTTGACTTCAGCCTGCTCTCTGCTGAAAACGAGTCACAGGAGTACGAAACAAACTGCACTCCTGTGATCCATAGGAGTTGTACAGCCTAACAAGCTTTGGCTGTACTTCTCATTTAAGGCAATATGTATGCAATGCACTATTACATGCAAACAACTTTTAGGGTTTAATGACACTTTAACTGAACTGACTATAGCAGAATCTGATATGAAAGTCTGCAGAACAGTGTCTATCATAAGTAGACCACTAATCTAGAGCAGGATCAGATCAACTTTTGTGCTTAGGTTTAGTGTGGTGTCTGCACATGTTTTAGAGGAAAAGGGAACAACTCTGAACTTTTTAAACCCATTCAATGATTACTTCATCTCATCATAGGCTTAGCATCAAAGCATAAATATGGACAAACTTTCTGGTTGATAATCTTGGTACGGCTAGTGCGATATGTATTTTCACAGAATGCTTAAATGCGTAATATGAGTGTCTGTTCCAGTATTAGTAAGAACCAGGCTCAGATTTGTGCTCTCTGTCTTGGAAACAAAGACTGACAGATATAGAGAAATATCACATGCAATCATCGGTTCATGTACAATTTACAAAACAATGTAACAAGATAATAGGTTAAGGCTTCTGTCACATGAGGTGGATTCTGCCAGGAGTTCACATGCTCAGTGGGGAATCTGTCCGCTGATTTCCACTGAGCAGGCGGATGGCTTGTCTGCATACACAGACACAGCCTGCTATCCTCTATAAATGGTTGGATGTAAACATACCGCCTGCCCGTTTACACCCGACGGCCGTCCGATCCGATCCGGATGTCGGCCAGTGTCAATGGATGGTCCGATCAGGTCTGCTTAAAAAACTGACAGGCAGACCCAGTCGGTCTGCCTGTGTGAAAGGGGCCTAAATATTCCTAGCCGTGGGGAAAGGTATGTGTTGATGTAGCCCATTTCATTGCCATTTTTGTTTTGCTTGCTGGATTTGGTTTTGAGACACACTGTAAATCTACAGCTGTCATTGCGCTTCCTTTTCATCAAGTGTTTCTCTGCAAGTTTAAGGAGTGTTAAGCTACCTCCAGGCAAACCTGTCCTCAAATTATTTATTGCTATATATGTCGCAAGATGGAAGCTCTTATAGATTAAGCTTAGGCTAGTTTTTGCACCTGTTTCAACACCCGCAACCACTCACAGACGAAAGCGTACTACTTCTTTGCAGACGCGCAGGGCTGCCATTCATTCTTAATGGTATCCCCACGCATCTGAAAACGCAGTGCATTTTCAGTTGTGGGAAAAAGCATGGTGCAAGAGCACTATGCGTTTTCGCTCTGGCTGCATTTTTTTAAAACCGGTTCAGGAACCTTTTTCTTTCATGAAATACAGGCAGAGCAGCCCATTCAAAGGAACGTATTATAAATTTGTGACAGTCGTTAACAGTCACAGTCTGATATTGGTATTAGGTGTAGATAACTTTCTATTAATAAGGTTTGCTTGAAGGGATAAACTACATAAGGGCAGTGTTATGTGAGAAATCAAATCCATGGCAAATTTACTTGCTAAATACAGTAAAACCTTGGATTGCGAGCATAATTCGTTCCAGAAACATTCGTTCCGGAAAGCTTGTAATCCAAAGCACCCTTATATCAAAGCGTATTTCCCCAAGGGAAATAATGGAAACTCGTTCCACAACCATTTGGTCATAAATCCTTCAGTTTATAGTCCATTTATAAAGATTGTAGCAATGTGATAGGTTATGTAACCATAAGAGCTACAGAATATAAGAGAGATGAGAGGCGCCTCTAAGTGTAGCAATATGGTTACTTTTAATAAAGGTTCAACATTTAGCAACTCACATGGCTGATGATTAAAAGAGGTACATTGAAGTATGCAGGCATATGTGGTAAAGCTGTCTACATAGACCATCCTCCGCACCGCCGGCTCTCACTGCTGTCAGTCTGTAATCTTGACCGGGAAGACTACCCTGCAGCAGAGCGATCTGAAAGCGAGGCTTGGAGCACTTGTGGAGCGCAGTGTGGATGACAGGACGGTCTATGTGGACACCCTTACCCCGGATGCCTGCATACTTAGATGTGCCTCTTTTAATCATCTCAGTCGGCCACCGGCTCTTTGGTAGGGATGGATTGCACCTAAATGGAGAGGGTGTAACCGTACTGGGTGAGAGGTTGGCCAAAAAGTTAGAGGGGCTTTTAAACTAGGTGATGGGGGGGGGAGGGTACAGATGTAGAATTAGCCAGCGGGAGCAAGATTCAGAGGGCATAAATGGGGACATTAGCGGTAGGGTGTTCAGAGTTCCTAAATCCAAGGTGGGTATGGGGAAAAATCACAAGAGCAGCCTAAAAACAACATCAAATAAGGATATGGTATGCATCCGGTCAAAATTACGAGGTTTGTATACCAATGCCAGAAGCCTCGCCAACAAGATGGGAGAGCCGGAGCTGCTGATGTATGAGGAGGACTTCGATTTTGTGGGGATTACAGAGACTTTGTTCAACAACTCTCATGATTGGATGGCGACCATTCAGGGGTTTTCCCTTTATCGCAGAGATAGAGAAGGTAAAAAAGGGGGAGGGGTATGTCTGTATATTAAGAACAGTGTACATGTAAATATGAGGAATGATATTAATAATGGAGCTATGGACAAGGCAGAATCCCTATGGGTAGAACTTCAAAGAGAAGGCACGGTGGGGAAGGTAATATTGGGCGTATGCTATAGGCCCCCCCAGAGGGAGGAGGGGGAGGTGGACCTCCTTTTACAAATAAGATTGGCAGCAAGGATGGGAAATGTCATTATAATGGGGGACTTTAATTATCCAGATATAGACTGGGCAGAAGGAACCGCACACTCAGCCAAGGCTAGGCAGTTCCTAAATGTTTTGCAGGACAATTTTATGGGTCAGATGGTGAATGCACCGACAAGAAACAATGCGGTACTTGACCTACTGATTACCAACAATACAGACCTGATCACGGATAGAGAAATACGGGACAACTTAGGAAACAGTGACCATAGGTCAATTAGTTTCAGTATTAATCATAGTAATAGGAAGCTAATATAAGGACACTGAATTTCAAAAGAGCCAATTTCCCAAAACTGCGCTCTAATGGGATAGAACCCTGGGAACAAAGAACACAGAGGAAAAATGGGAGTGCTTCAAGAGCATACTAAAAGGCATTGGCCAGTGCATTCCAAAGGGAAATACATTTAAAAGAGCAAAACTAAACCCTGGGTGGCTAAACTCCAACATAAAAATGCATATTAATACTAAAGAAAAGGCCTTCAAAAAATACAAGGCTGAGGGGTCATTGGCAGCATTCAAGAATTACAAAGAGTGTAATAAGAAATGTAAAGGCAAAATCAAGGTGGCTAAAATAGAACACGAGAGACATATAGCGGAAGAGAGTAGAAATTATTTAAGTATATAAACAGTAAGAAAGCGAGGCCAGAACACATTGGCCCCATAAAAGAAGAAGAAGGAAATCTGGCCACAGAGGACAGAGAGAAGGCGAAAGTGTTAAATAATTTCTTCTCTTCAGTCTTCACAAAAGAATTGGGGGGCTACACTAACCCAGCTTGTAAGGCCAAACTAAATAATACACCTCAGGAAGTACCGCCATGGCTAACAGAGGTAGACTTCAAACTAAACTAGAGAAACTTAACATAAATAAATCACTGGGACCGGATGGCTTGCACCCGAGGGTTCTTAAAGAGCTCAGCCAGGTGATTGCCAGGCCATTATTCTTGATCTTTAAGGATAGTCTACAGACGGGTATGGTGCGAGCTGATTGGAAAAAAGCCAACGTGGTACCAATATTTAAAAAAGAGCAGAGATATATCCCGGGTAACTATAGGCCGGTCAGTCTAACATCAGTAGTCTGCAAGATTTTGGAGGGGAAGTTAAGGGACCACATACAAGACTTTAGTAATGAAAACTGTATTATTAGTAGTTATCAGCATGGATTCATGAAAAATCGTTCTTGCCAGACCACTATATTAACCTTCTACGATGAAGTGAGCTACCACCTAGATAAAGGTAAGCCTGTGGATGTGGTGTATCTGGACTTTGCAAAGGCATTTGACACTGTTTTCCACAAACGCTTACTGTACAAACTAAGGAAGGTAGGTATGGACCATAGGGTGAGTACCTGGATAGAAAATTGGCTCCAGGGGAGAGTCCAGAGGGTGGTGATTAATGGGGAGTACTCGGATTGGGCGGGTGTGGAAAGTGGGGTCCCCCAAGTTTCTGTCCTGGGTCCAATCCTGTTTAATTTATTCATAAATGATCTAGAGGAGGGGATATTTAACACAATCTCGGTATTTGCGGATGATGCTAAACTAAGCAGGCCAATATCTTCTATGCAGGATGTGGAAACCTTACAAGCGGACCTGAACAAAATAATGGGGTGGGCAACTACATGGCAGATGAGGTTTAATGTTGAAAAATGTAAAGTAATGCACTTGGGTGTCAGAAACATGAAAGCAAGCTACTCACTAGGGGGGAACCTCTGGGTGAATCTAAGATGGAAAAGGACGTGGGGGTACTGGTAGACAACAGGCTTGGCAGTGGCATGCAATGCCAAGCCGCTGCAAGCAAAGCCAACAGAATACTGGGATGTATAAAAAAGGGGATTCACTCCAGAAATAAAGAGATTATTCTCCTGCTCTACAAGACTCTGGTCCGGCCACATCTAGAGTATGCTGTCCAGTTCTGAGCACCGGTCCTCAGGAAGGATGTGCTGGAACTGGAGAAAGTCCAGAGAAGGGCAACAAAAATATTTAGGGGGAATGGAGGACATCAGCTATGAGGAAAGACTACAGGCATTAAACTTGTTCTCTCCGGAGAAGAGACGCTTGAGAGGGGATATGATATCAATGTACAAATACTGTACAGGCGACCTTAGCATAAGGAGCAAACTATTCAGAGAAAGAAAATGCAATAAGACACGTGGCCACTCGCTAAACTAGAGGAAAGGTGGTTTAACCACTTTACCACCGGAGGATTTTGCTGTCTTCCGTCCAGGCCACTTTTTGCGATTCGGCGCTGTGCTACTTTAACTGACAATTGCGCGGTCGTGCGACGCCGTACCCAAATGAAATTTACGTCCTTTTTTCCCCACAAACAGAGCTTTCTTTTGGTGGTATTTGATCACCTGTGTGATTTTTACTTTTTGGCCAATTTGTTTTCTGCTACCTATGTTTGGTAAAAAAAATCACGATAAGCGTATTTTGATTGGTTTGCGCAAAAGTTATTGCGTTTACTAACTACGGGAAAGATTTCTGTCATTTTTGGTGTTTTTTTTTTTTTTAACGAGTAATGGCGGCGATCTGCGATTTTTTTTTTTTTGCAGGATTTCGACATTGCGGCGGACAGTTCGGACCCTTGACTGACATTTTTGACACTTTTGGGGGTACCAGTGACATTACTGCAGTAATCAGTGCTATATATATGCACTGTTACTGTAAAAATGACACTGGCAGTGAAGGGGTTAATTTTATTGGAGAGGGAGGGGTTAATGTATGCCTGGTGCTTACTGACGTGTGGGGGGGAGGTGACTTTGTGAGACAGGGACAGATCGGATGTCCAGCTATACTGAACAGTCCGATCTGTCACTCCCTGTCACTATGGAGATCCGCCCGCTCTGTTTACACAGGCGGGCGGATCTCCTCACTCGATTCCCCGACGATCGGGGCAGAGCAGCGGCGATCGCCGCTGCTCCTCCCCTGGCCCGACTCCCGCTGTGACTGAAAACAGCGGGAGCGCGCCTCCGGCGGCGCGCGAGCGCCGCCTACGGGGGAATGGAGTCCAGGGACGTAGGTCTACGTCGCTGGACGGGATCGTGGCAAAGTGCCGCAGTAGCCTCCATGTGAGCTGAGGTAAAGTGGTTAACCTTCAAATACGTAAGGGGATATTCACGGTCAGAGCAGTAAGGATGTGAAATTCGCTTCCACAAGCAGTCGTATCAGCAGGGAGCATCGATAGTTTCAAAACACTATTAGATGGGCACCTTAAAGACCACAACATACAGGGGTATACAATGTGCTGTTAACAACACACACACACCCACACACCATAGGTTGACCTGGATGGACTGATGTCTTTTTTCAACCTCACAAACTATGTAACATGTGAGTTGCTAAATTTTGTACCTTCATTAAATGTAACTATTAGCTACACCTAGAGGCGCCTCTCTTCTCTTTTATACTCAGTTGTGACATGACGCTACTTGTGTATCAAGACATTGCTCGTTGATCAAGTCAACATTTATAAAAAAAATTAGCTTGTCTTGCAAAACGCTCTCAAACCAAGCTACTCTCAATCCACGGTTTTACTGTAATTTGATTATGAAATAAGGAAGAGTTACTCAGTAGTATGACAAATAGTATTACACAGCCCCGAAAGCTTTGAAGACTGGTGGTTTTTAAATTTTTGCTGTCAGTACATTTGGCTACTAACTTTTAATGGAGATTCGCAAGAAGTATGTAAGTCCCCTTTTACTTTGGAGTTACTGCCTTGCAGTAAAGTGTATTGGCTTCAACTTTGTCACTCAAAAATCCAGCCAGCAAAATTAGTGTTTCATGTTTATAACCTTATGCTTTTATGGTCCTGCATCAACATCATATTTTACTAGCAGGGGATTCAGCACATAAACCCTGTAAGTGGTGCTGCCTGTATTAAGAAAACGGGGCTGTGTGAAGAGATTGCTACCCATGAATTAAAAAAACAGGAAGCTGTGTAAAGAAATGTCTACAATTTTCCTCTGTACATTTTGAATAATAACTTCTGTGAGTGAGCCAACTCTGATTTAGGTTAGGGTTTAATGGTCCTTTAGCCCATATAAAGTCTGTTTACTTTTTATATCACAGGCACACTTCCAGTTGCAGAGACATTCAGCTTCTGTCTGGTTACATTACTGTCAGATGTAGCTCACAGAGATGTGTCATTCAGAGGACAGGTAAGATGTACTTAAAGATATTCAGCTTACATATTGCCTAGATTTAGATTTCTGACAGATCTTCTTTGT